>NW_026647301.1:0-27080 GCF_950295315.1 Erinaceus europaeus | reverse complement strand
AAGGAGTCAACTATCAGCAAGCCCACCTGAATGAGGTTCTAAAAGGCCTCCTATAAACATTAACATCACCCCAAAACCTGCCATATATCAGAACACACAAAATCAGTATTTAATAATGGCACTGAAATACCTTAAGCTATAATATCAATAAATGTCAACAGTCTAAATTCACCCATTAAAAGGCACAGAGAGTAGAAAGACGGATCAGAAAACACAAACCAACCATATGATGTTTGCAGGGATCCCACCTAACTCAACAGGACAAACACAGACTGAAACAACAGAGAGTGAAACAAACACAGAGTGAAAGGATAGAAAACTATCATACAAGCTAATAAACCACAGGAAAAGTCAGGAACAGCTACTTTAATTTCTAACAAAATACTTTAAATTAGTAAAAGATAAGCATGGCTATGACGTGCTGAAAGGATCAGTCAAGAGGACTTAATGATTATTAACATATATGCACCCAATGAAGGCCATCTAAATATGTCAGACACTTACTGAAAGAGCTACAAAAATACATCAATAGTAGTACAGTAAAAGTAGGAGACTTCAATACCCCACTCTCACAGTTAAATGATCTAGCCAGAGAATCAACAAAGAAACAAGAGAATTAGTTGAAGAGATAGATATATTAGAGCTTCTGAACATTTCTAGAGAAGAAACTAGATTATCAAAGGGTGACAATAATGCTGGTGCTGTAAGAAGAGACTGACTATCCTGGGCAGATGACCTCACCAATGTGTCCTGGAACCTCATTTCTCAAGAGCCCTACGTCACCAGGGAAAGACAGAAATAGGCTGGGGGTATGGGTCAACCTGCAAATGGCCATATCCATCAGAGGAGCAATTACAGAAGCTAGAACTTCCACCTTCTGTACCCCCCCAAAAATTTTGGTCCATATCCCCAGAGGGGTAGAAATGTTAAGGGAGAATAACCAGAGGGATCTAAACTCCAATTCCATCAAGGCCTAGAAAGAAAAGAGGAAAAAAGGAAGGACATTCAGAAATAGCAATAGGTGAAGGTGTGACTTAGAAAGCAAGAGAAGGCAGGACGACAGAAAAAAGGGCAACTATTTAAATATAGATATTTATAGTAATAGTAGTCAACCCATATCTGTGACCTTGGTACTGTAGTTTCCATTGGAGGGAATGGGGACATAGCACTCTGGGTGTGGAAACGGTGTGAAATTATATCCCATTATCTCATAACTTTGTAAAGCAATATTAAATCACTAATAAACAAAAAAGTAAAGAAGAAGAAGAACAACAACAACAACCAAGGTTTGGAAACTATGCAAGTGCCCATGAATAGATGAGTAGACTATGGAGTATATCTGGTACACATACAAAGTGGACCATTACTCAACTAAATCTTGTCCTGTGCTATGAAATAGGTGGGACTATAGGAGACTATGCTAATGAAACAATTCAGAAGGATAATACTAGATAATTTCATTTGTGTATGAGATAGGAGAAAAAATAGGGGGGAGGGTACAAAGTCAAATGAAAACAAACTTAGACCTTGAATAACTGAAGTCACCAGAATGGGAGGGAAAAGGTGATTGCTAAAGGGGAGGTGATCCCTTTAGTAGAGGGTACTGGAACACACGACTAGTTCTTGAGACTAGCATGCCTCTGGGGATAATCCTTTTCCATTCTATAGTGGTCATCATTTAATTTGGGAGTGGGCTCAGCAAAACCTTCAACACATTAAGCACAATACTTTTGTGAAAGGTTCTTTCTCCTCTTAGGAAGTCACTCTTCCAAGAGATGGGCATGCCAAAATTATGAATAACTCTTCTTCCTAAATATCTCAAATATTCAAGTTAATATAGGAAAGATCAGTTTGATTACATAGCCAAAAACATAGGTGGGAAAACTTTTTTTCTTTTTTTTTGCCAAGCACCATTTGGATATTTCTGTCATTATTGTGTGCCTTACAAAATTATCAATTTAAAATTCAGCATTTAATCTTGCTGAGAAAAATGACTCCTAGATTTACTGAATTTCAAGTCCCATTTGAGGTTGCCACAGTAAGGTCAGACCAAATGATTCTGTAAGTCATATACATCCTGTGAGCCTTTAACCTATACATTCTCCACTCCTGCCCTAGAGGCAAAAATCTGTTCACACAACAACCTCTACAAACCATACATATAACTACTTATGAACTATATAGATGAGAAAACACATTAGGGGGTCATACACATTACCTGAGTAGGACTCTGAAGACTAAAATCTAAACCACAAGTAAACTCTGTATGATGTTCCACTGTTTCAAGAAGAGGGTCAGGCTTTGAAAAGTTCCAGAATCTGTAAATATAAACAAAAGAAATAATGTAAGTATTAAAATTGCAAAAAAAATTATGTAGGAAATAGTTTTAGGAGGTCTGGTGGTGGTGCCCCCAGTTAAGCACACATATCACCATTTGCGAGGACACAGATTTGAGTCCCCACCCGCCACCTGCAGTTGAAGCACTTCATGAGCACTGAAATGGGTCTGTAGGTGTCTATCTTTCTCTCCCCTCCCCTCTCAATTTCTGTCTGTCCTGTCAAAGAAAAATTGAAAGAGAAAAAAGGTAAAATGTTCACTGCAAACAGTGGATTTGTAGTGCAGGCACAGAGGAACCCCCAACACCCCCCCAAAAAAAAATTTTAAAGCTTCAATAAAGTGCAGAGCTCCCATACTTACCTACATTTAAAAAAAATCTATATTAAAGAAAAAACGATACTTTTCTCTACTATGACTTAAAAAACTCCAAATGAAATCATTAATCAATTTACCCTTATAATAGATTATTATATCCTATTAGCATACCTTGTAGGATGGAAATTTAACAAGCTTTAGGTAAAATTTTTTAGTATACTACACAAGGACATTTGAAATGAGAGATTCCAGGCTTTTACAGTAGCTTCTGAAAACATGTATAGCTATAAAATAAGGAAAGTGGGTGTAATAAACTGATATTTTGTGATTTTTAACTACTACTTCATTTCTCCATGACTACATGAAAAGACCTCAGATTTAATTTGCATTTCAACAGCAACTGAAATTTTTTAAAGTGAATAGGTTTTCTTATGAAAATCTCTTTAATTCTGAAGCTATCCTTCTTTTTTTCCTTTTAAAGCACAAACATTTCTATAGATTTCATCTCAAAATAATTTCTAGAGTCAAGAGAAACTGAAATATGGTTTCCTAGGCCAACATTAAGTATTCTATTTACCCTCTACAGAGTAGGAGTGGTAATATTTACCATAATATATCTCTGATTTCTACTGTACAGAAAAGAATTTTGCCTATTTTCAATACACAAAATAGTACTTTATTTCTAAAGCTTATTTGTTCATCATCTTGTTTGTTTAACTCTAAACACAGCATAAAAGTGGCACATTCAGAATCATAAAGTCATACTTCAGTTCAACTTCTGTAATGATCTGTAACATGGAACACACTGGAGGCTTAGTCGATCGCTTTGAAAAAGAGTAAATACACGGAACCGTCACTGTTTGTTTAACCTGGTGGTAGTATTGCCCTAATAAACATACTGTTGATTTTATTAAGGTTATAAGGGGCCGTTGCTATGGATAATGTGCTCTATGAGTACAAGAAAAACAATGAATAAGCAACTCATCACGTTATTGAAAGCTAAAAAATATCTAAGGAAAGCAATTTTGCCTTTGAAAATCTGCCTGTTCAAATTAATGAGAGAACATGCTGCAGCCCTTCAGAGAAATCATAATCAAGGTCTCCACTGTCCTTTCATATTTTTCCCTTTGGGTCTAGAGACAGTGAATTGTACTGAAATCTAATTTTCTAGATCTTGATAATGCTTATATAAGCAAAAGTAAACATATGCTTCTGTAATTTTGTTTCTAAAACATGGTTACTTAGTGATTTGCATTTCTGAAACAATAATCAAATTAGTATGTGTACCCATGATACACCAACTGATTTTAAAAATATGCATTTAGGGGGCCAGGGAGTGGTGCACCAGGTTAAGCGCACATAGTATGAAGCACAAGGACCAGTGCGCAAAGATTCCGGTTCAATCCCCCAGCTCCCCACCTGCAAAGGGGTCGCTTCACAAGTGGTGAAGCAGGTCTGCAAGTGTCTGTCTTTCTCTCCCTCTCTTTTTCTTCCTCTCCTCTCTCAGTTTCTCCTTGTCCTATCCAACAACAACAGCAGCAACAACAACAATGGAAAAAAGATGGCTGCCAGGAGCAGCGGATTCATAGTGTAGGCACTGAGTGAGCCCCAGTAATGAACTTAGAGGCAAAAAAAAAAAAATTTAATATGGGAAAAAAAAAGAAGAGGGATAAGGTGAGATGGGTAGGAAAGTACATATGAACCTGTAACAAGATTGGCAAACAAAAATATTTCATGAAGCTATAGACACCTCACAGGGAAGAGCTCAAAATGCTAAACTTTCTAGCTGTAAAAATAAAAAGGGACACACTACCAGATTCTGAACCAATAGTATGTATAGTCAAAATGTTCTAGGAATTTTTCAGAAGGAAATCACCCTTGGGAATTTGTGGAGAAAAAAACCCTATGTTTCTGTCTGAAGAACATCTTTAACAGCTCTCTCTCACTCTCTCTCTCTCTCTCTCTCTCTCTCTCATTATGTTCTGGAGCCTACTGCTCCCAGCTTAATTTTTTTTTTATTCATTATTTCAGACAGAGAAAAGGGATGGAGAAGAGAGACATCACAGCACCTCACAACTCTCTACTACTCTTGGAGCTTTGCCTGCTGCCATGGTATTCTCGTGTGATGTCAGAGCTTGAACCCAGGGCCTTGTGCATGGCAATGTACATGCAAACTCTATGGTAGGGGTGAGGAACCTTTTCTTTGCTTAGGAACATTTGAATATTTATAACACCACTTGCAGACCACACCAACTCACCAGCTTAAAAATTAACACTTAATGTTGCTATGAAAAAAAGCTCCAAGACTTACTGAATTTCAAGTCCCACCTGAAACTGTCATGATGAGGTCAAACCAAATAGTTTTCCAGGCTGTATATAATCTGTGGGTTATACCACTACCCAGCCCTGCTCTATGAGGTGAACTATTTCCCAGATCCTCAACATTTCATAATGAAACAGTGGTATTGTTTCCTATGCTGTTTATGAATTACCTCAAAGGGCAGTTAAGTGAAATCTTTCAATGGGAAGGTCAATTTGATGCAATCCATGTGTCCAGTTTTCTGAATACATTTAGAATTTAGATTTTATTTAAGCATAAGAAATAAGATAAATATGTTCCAGACACAGCATGAAGATGTTTTTATCTCAGCTGAACTTTTAAGAGATAGTAAAAAGTAGTAAAACTTTGTCCATATCATTCTTTCAAAAGTTTATTTTATCTATAAATTATTTCTTATACTTTAAGCGCAATACTCAACTTTGGCTTATAGTGATAAGGGACTGAAGCAGGGCCTTTGCAGCCTCAGGCATGAAAGTCTTTTTGCATAACTATTATGCTACCTCCACCATCCCTCATTTATACCTTCCTGACAAGTGATTAGAATGCAGTTTTGTGCACACGTATCCATAAACTACTGCAAAATATATACCTGAAAGCAGGACTACACTAGAGTTTGCAGTGAGTACCTCCCTAACACTTCCTCTCCACTATTCCAAGCTTGGGATCCATGATTGCTCAACAAATTGTTTGGCTTCATATGTTAACTCTCTTTTCAATCACCAGGTTCCAGATGCCACCAGGATGCTGGCTAGGCTTCCCTGGATTGAAGACCCCACCAATGTGTCCTGGAGCTCAGCTTCCCCAGAGTCACACCCTACTAGGGAAAGAGAGAGGCAGACTGGGGGTATGGACCGACCAGTCAACGCCCATGTTCAGCGGGGAAGCAATTACAGAAGCCAGACCTTCTACCTTCTGCAACCCTCAACGACCCTGGGTCCATGCTCCCAGAGGGATAGAGAATGGGAAAGCTACCATGGGAGGGGGTGGGTTATGGGGATTGGGTGTTGGGAATTGTGTGGAGTTGTACCCCTCCTACCTTATGCTTTTGTTCACTAATCCTTTCTTAAATAAAAAATTTAAAAAAATAAAATAAAATAAAATAAAAAGAATGCAGTTTTGTTGTCATTTTGAGCCAACTAAGCACAAGGCTATACTGATAGCAAGATAGGTCCCTTGGAATCAGAATGCCTAAAAAGTAATTAGGATGCCTACCAGGAATGTGCAAATGTCCAACTTTCATGTGAACGTATGCACATAGAGGAGTCCGGTTGAGATGCTATTCAAAACCTCACACTGGATTTGTTTTAATGAATAACTTAATGGGGAGTCGAGATTCCACAGATAGCCACACTCATTGGAAATCTAAGCTGGGAAAATGTACTGAGTATTTATCTGCCTTGTATAAAACATTCATGCCAAAGTGTAAGTAAAATGCATGCCAAAATGTAAGGGTCAGGGGAAGGTTAGTACAATAAATGACATGAAAGCATTATGGGATACATAACAGTTTCAATACTAACAACAAATGCTGGAGAGATTGCAGGGGCAAAGGAACCCTCCAACACTGCCGGTGGGAATGTAACTGGTCCAACCCCTGTGAAGAAGCAGTCTGGGGAATGCTCAGAAGGCTAGAAAAGGACCTACCATATGACCGTGCAGTTCCTCTCCTGGAGATAATATCCTAAATGACAAAACACACTCATCTAAAACTATCTATATATACCTATGTTTTTAGCAGCACAACTTGTAGTAGCCAAAACCTGGAAGCAACCTAGATGTCCGATAAATGATGAGTGACTGAGAAAGCTGTGGTATATATACACAGTGGAAAGCTGTATATATACCAGTATACACAGTATATACAGTATATACAGTATATATACCACTACTCAGCTATTAAGAATGATGATGTCACATTTTTGCATGGAACTTGAAAGAATCATGTTAAGTGAGATAGGCCAGAAAGAGAAGGATGACTATGGAATGATCTCACTCATAGACAGAAATTGAGAAATAAGAACAGAAAGGGAAACACAAAGCAGAACTTAGAATGGCTTTGGTGTAATACACCAGAATAAAGGATTCTTGGGGGAAAGGGAGCTTTCAGGTCCTGGTACATGATGCTCAAGTAGGACCTACACTGGTGGTGAGAGTGCTTTGCATAAAACTAAGAAATGTTAAATGTGTACTGACAACTGTATTAACTCTAAACCATTAATCCCACCAATTACCAAAAAAAAGTTCCAATACAAATGTTATAATATTATAAAAGTCTGCACGATGGTAAAAAATTATGAGACATTCATTTTAAACAGAATGGATGACTAACTAGACCAAAAACAACTAAAATCCCAGCTAAGGAAAGATCAAGCAGCTCCAGGAGACACGGATATGAAGTAACAGTGGACAGTACAGACTCTCCCCCAAAACAACAAAGACAGGTAACTATCATACTTAAACATCATCAGGGAGTCGGGTGGTAGCACAGCGGGTTAAGTGCATGTGGCACAAAGCACAAGAACCAGCAGAAGGATCCCAGTTTGAGCCCTCGGCTCCCCACCTGCAGGGGAGTCGTTTCACAGGTCTGCAGGTGTGTTTCTCTCCCCCTCTCTGTCTTCCCCTCCTCTCTCCATTTCTCTCTGTCCTATCTAACAATGATGACATCAATGGCATCAATAATAATAACTACAACAACAATAAAAAAAAAAGGGCAACAAAAGGGAAAATAAAGTATAAAAAATTTAAAAACAAAACAAACAAAAATATCATCAAACTACAGCTGATACATCTACAGTCTCAGCCACTAAGTTGCAGATGCTACTATGATTCCACCCTGGCCTCACCAGTGCTTTCTGAAATCCTACCCCTTCAGAAGCTCTACCCCACTGGGGAAAGAGAGAAACAGGCTGGAAGTATGGATTGACCTGCCAATGTCCATATCCAGTGGAGAAGCAATTACAGAGGCCAGACCTCTCACCTTCTGCACCCCAAAAAGAACTTCAGTGCATATCCCCAGAGGGGTAATAAATGATAGATGACAGAGGGCTCTTATCCCCAATTCCATCAGGACCCAAAGCATTTGTCACCATCATTGAAAGGGAAGCGAATCTAGAAAGCACCACAGGAAATCAAGTACTGCTTCTTTTATCTGAGAAAAAAACAAAAAGAAAAGAAGCTTGGAATTAATAATAGGTGTAGGTGTGACTTATAAAGAAAGTGAAGGCAGGACCATAGGAAAAAATGAGCAAAAAGTAAATAGGTAGACATAAATACAGAGAGTGATAGGTACAAAGTCAACCCATATCTGTGACTGTGAGAAAACTACTACAGTTTCCAGTGGAGAAGATGGATACATAGAACTCTGGTGGTGAAATGGTGTGGAATTAGACCCCAATTATCTCAAAATCTTATAAATTAATATTAAATTACTAATAAAAATTATTAAATAAATCAATAAAAATAAAAAATAACACGGGGGTAGATAGCATAATGGTTATGCAAAGAGACTCATGCCTGAGGCTCTTAAGTCCCAGGTTCAATCCCCCACACCACCAAAAGCCAGAGTTGTGCAGTGCTCTGGTATTTCTCTCTGTGTCTTTCTCTCTCTGCATCTCTCTCAAAAATAAAATAAAATAAAATTTGAATAAAATACTTAAAAATAAGTAAATCTTTAAAAATAAATAAAAAATAACCTCACTAAAATAAATAAATAAATCATTTTGCTAAAAAGAAAATCAAACAAACCAGCACAAAAAAGCTTCAGAAACCACCAGTGAGAAACGTGTGTGAAATGGGAAGTTGTCCAAGAGGTGGTGAAGTGGATAAAGCATTGGGTCCCAAACATAAGATCCTGTGTTCAGTCCCTAGCACTACATGTACCAGAGGGATATATGGTTCTCTCTCTCTTTCTCTCTCTCTCTCTCCTCCCATTTTCCTCATTAATAACAGATAAAATCTTAAAACAAAAGAGAGAGAGAGAGAGAAACACTTATGGAACAATGAAGACAGATTTTGCACTTAGACAATTTGCTATGTTTCAATTTTCTTAACATCAGGAGAATCAAGAACCAAGGAAATTGGGGAGGGAATATTGTTAATATTTATGATTTCTAAATCATTCTATGTTATTTTACCAAAAATAAATAACATACCTAAATATTAATATCTTATCTAAAATATCAAGCTAGATACAGTATGATACATGAGGAGTGGTTGGTGAACAGAGTAGAGAGAGTAGAGGGGAGGCTCTGCTAACATGAGGCCACAGGTTTATTCCTTTGTGCCATATATTGCAGAGCTCTGTTTTTGTGCCCCCCATAAAATAAGTAAATCTTAAAGGCAAAAATAATATCTGGTGTGGAAATCTTCCTTCAAGACAACAATCCTGTTAGTCAACATTTCCATGGTAAAATTAATACTGAAGAATTAAAAATCAGAGAAAACCCAAAGCTAAGCAGATGTGGCTACATTTCTAACTGTTAGTGGTATTTTAATAATAAAAGAAATATGTACAAGATAGGGAAGGCAGCATAATGACTATGCAATTAGACTCTCATGCCTGAGGTTCTGAGGTCTCAGGTTCAATCCCTCAAACCACCATGCCAGGCTTTTGTGGGGGGACCTCTCTTGGGTATAAGCCTTCTAGTGTGCCCATTCTGTTGGCCACCAGAAACAGGTGCTAGAGCGACTAAGTCCAAGGCAGCAGGAGTGAGCAGTACTGGTTCTTTCTCAGTGTCCATGGCTAGTGACGTGACAAGAGATCACCAGGACACTGTGTTGGCAAACAATCCGTTTACTGTGCAGTAAGGTAGGATTTTTAAATCGTCGCAGAAGGAAGTAACTTGTATGTACCATATATGGTAGGGAGGCAAGGGGTCAGGAGAGGGTCAGGGTTTCTCTGGTGAGTGATCTAAGGAATGAGGAAGTTAAGCTTTGATGAGCAGTGGGGAAGGGGTCTTTGTGTGGTAAAGGGGGAGTCAAACCATATATGGTTATGGTTCTGATTAGAAGAACAGGAACAAAGAAGTGGTGAGGAAGCCTCTGATAACATATGAGTAAGCAGGATAACCAGTTTTGGGGAATGAGGAAGAGGGCTATGGTGTCAGGAAATGCAGGGTCTTTGTCAGGTGGGGAGGCTAACAGGGAGACAGATCCTGGGGACTGGCCATGTACTTCCTTGTTTGACCTCTGGTAGAGAGAGACTGACAGGGTGGTCATACCCCCAGGCACCCATCTTCTAATGGGGGTCCACCCAAGCTCAATCACAGCCCCATAATTCCCCACACCACCATAAGCCAGAAATGAGCAGTGTTCTGGTTAAGAAAAAAAAAATCTAATTCGAAGAAATATGTGCATAGGGCAGGTGGTGGGGCATTAGAATGCTTAAGGACGAGATCACCTGAGAACACAACAAGACAAGATTTCAAATACTTTGGAAACCCACCAATGCCGGGATAGCCTGAGGGTACTTCTTCCCGAGCTAGTGCTCTCTGGCTTGGAGAGAACTCAACTGGAGCCGATCTAGGCTGCTGCGTGGGAGAGGGATCAGGAACTCGTGCCGCACTAACTTCCACAGGAGATACACTCTGGAACTCTCGGAGCCGGAAAGCAATTTCCAGGTGTCTTTAATCAGAAGAGCAGCTGTTTTTATACTCTCCAAGTAGGGTGGAAACAGGATGTGATATAGAGAGGGTGGAGAGAAAAGTGACTGGTGAAAATCAGAGTGTGACAAGGAGGGGGCGAACAGGCGAGAATCCTATCACTGAACCACCAATGCCCTGGAGTGCTTTATGTAAAAGTGATTTATGTAAATAGACCAAAGCTTTGGATCAGTAAATCCCTATATAGGCATATGGTTAAGCAGAAGCCAGGGGGAGGTGGCATTACTACCCAACACACCAAGTCATAGGTGAGTGCAAAGACATGTGGCTCAGGGACAGAGAGGGGCCTAAGGAGAGATTCCTGGGGCTGAAAGCCCGTAATTGGGAGCAACTGGTAACAGTCTGGCAGTTGATGTACCACCGCTGCCAGCCTGAGTTTTATCAACAAACAAGACCCCTAAGGCTCAACAAATGCAACTGTGAGTCTCCACGGCTACTGTCCCTTGGAGACTGGAGCAGCAGCGGGGAGGCCCTGTGCTGGCAGACACCTGATCAGGCAACTCAGGAAAAGACAAACACTCTTAGTGGTTTGGAAGTGGGGTGGTATAGTGGCAGCCTTTCCACATTATTCTCTTAAGGAATTTGGAGACACATTGAATAATTGCCTCAAAACCCACAGGAGTGAAAACGGAATTTGCTTAGAAACTCACAGGGCCAAGGACCGCAGCCCTTTTTGGCTCTGACTGCTCTTAGAGACTGAATTGGGCTTCGGGCTTTGGAACTTGGGGTATGAGAGTCTCTTTTCATAACCACTGTGCTATCTCTTCCCTGTCCTGTTTTATCTCTAGGTTAGGAATGAGTAATTAAGCTAAACAATCTACTTATAGTTAAAAAGGCTGCAGGCTCCTATATCCTACAGGGAAGATAAAGAACAAAAGAGGGTATAACAGCCACTGTGCTTCACCTCAAGGACTGAGACAACATTGAAACAACTGTTAATTTCCATAACTGTGAACTGTTTAAGTACTTTACTTTTAGACACAAGTCAATCCAGGCAAGTGTGAATAGTGAATTGAACACTACTGAGAGAGGGACCTCATATCACACCATATACAATGGTTAAACCAAGAAGAAACATTGGAGAAATGAACCAGGGCAAAAACCCAGATAAAACATCCCCAAAGGTAGAATGAGGACAACATCCAAACACTAACTGAGACATTAGTCGCAGGAGTGAATAAAGAGTTTGAAAGTAATATCAGAAATGGGAAAACAGCAAATGAGACTCTGAAAGAAAACACTATCTTGAGGTGACTAGAGAGTTTAAATCTGAAATAGCTGAGCTAAGAGCACAACTAGCTGAACAAGCTAATACAGTAATGGAACAGGGCAACAAAATAGCTGAGCTACAGTAAACAACAAAGGGGAGAGAGACTAGAATAAGTGAGGAAGAAAACAGAACTAGCAAGATTAAGGAAGAATTAGAGACAACTAAAAATGAAGTATGAGATCTCAAAGAGATTAAGAGATACTGAAAACAACAACAGAGACATATGGGGTGACTTCAAAAGAAGTAATATACACATTATTGACTTGTCAGAGGAAGAAAGAGAGGGAGGGGAAAAAAGCAGCATTATGTGTCCTGTAGGACATAATAGCTAAGAACTTCCCTACTCTAGACAAGATAAAAGACATAAAGGCTCAAGAAGCCCAGAGGGTCCCAAGCAGAATTAACCCAGAATTAAAGACACCAAGACACATCATATTTAGAATGTAAAGGAATAAGGATAAATAAATGTTTCTGACTGAAGGATGCAATAGAAAAACAAAGAGTCACCTACAGAGGAAAACCCATAAGATTAGCAGCAGATTTCTCCACACAAACACTGAAGGCCAGAAGAGAATGGCAAGATATATATCGAGCTCTCAATGAGAAAGGCTTTCAAGCAAGACTTTTGTGTCTGGTTAGACTGTCATTCAAATTAGATGGAGGCATAAAAACCTTCTCAGACAAGCAACAGTTGAAGGAATCACCTATCACCAAGCCTGCTCTGCAAGAAGTTCTGAAAGGTCTCCTATAAACAATCACATCATCATAAACATGTCAAACATCAGAACACCCTAAAATTTTATAATGGCATTAAAATATCTTCATTTTATAATATCAATAAATGTCAATGGCCTGAATTCACCTATTAAAAGGCAGAGAGTAGAAAAATGGATCAGAAAACACAGCCCAACCATATGTTGTCTGCAGGAATTCCATCTAACTCAACAAGACAAACAGATTCAAAGTGAAAGGAGGGAAAACTGCCATAAAAGCTAATGGACCACAAAAAATGGCAAGTACAGCTATTCTCAATCTGACATGAAAGACCTTAAAATAAATAAAAATTTTAAAAGATAGGGATAGACATTACTTAATGCTCAGAAGATCAGTCAATCAAGAGGACTTCATTATTATTAACATCTATTCACCCAAGGAAAGGTCATCTAAATACATCAAACATCAATTGAAAGGGCTACATTAGCAGCAGCACAGTAATAGTCGGGGATTTCAACACCCCTTGGATGTTAGACCAGAAACTATCAAATACTTAGAGGAAAATATTGGCAGAACTCTTTTCTATCTAAATTTCAAAGGCATCTTCAATGAAACAAATCCAATTACAAAAAAAAAAAATAGTTGGACAATCTTCTTCTAGCGTTTGCCCTTCTTCCGTAGCCAGTCAACAGCGTCAGGTTGAGCCTGATGTAAAGTTTCGAGACCTCCTTTGAATCTGGAGAGGTGGCAGTCATTGACTATGTGGGTCATAGTCTGTCTGTAGCCGCAGGGGCAGTTCAGGTCATCTCTGGCTCCCCAGCGATGGAACATAGTAGCGCACCGGCCATGGCCTGTTCGATAGCGATTGAGGAGGGCCCAATCATAATGTACTAGGTCAAAGCCGGGTTGACGCTTACAGGGATCTGTGATGAGGTGTTTGTTCTTTACCTCAGCTGACTGCCAACTCTGTTTCCAAGAGACTGGAACAGAGAAGTTCAGTGTAGGCGTAGGAGACCAGATTGGATGACGAGACGTCAAGCGTTGAACAGGGTGGGCGAAGATATCCGCGTATATTGGCAGGTCCGGTCGAGCGTAGACGTGGGAAATGAACTTAGATGATGCTGTATCCCGACGAATATCTGGTGGGGCGATGTTGCTAAGAACTGGCAGCCATGGAACCGGGGTGGAATGGATGGTTCCAGAAATTATCCTCACAATAAACACAAAGCAGAACTTGGACTAGGTCTAGTGTATTACACCAAAGTAAAGGACTCTGGGGTAAGGAGGGATGGGTTCTGGTCCTGGAACATGATGGCAGAGGAAGACCTAGAGGGGGGTTGAACTGTTACGTGGAAACCTGAGAAATGGGAACTGGGGTAGATGGCATAATGGTTCTGCAAAGAGACTCTTATTCCTGAGGCTCCAAAGCCTCAAGTTCATGGTAAATTCACCTTCTTAACCCCATCTTGGATGGAGCTCAAAGATATCATGTTAAGTGAGATAAGTCACAAACAAAAGATGGATATAGGATGATCTCCTTCATAGACTCTACTTGAAAAACAAGATCAAAAGGGAAAACTGTAAGTAGAAATAGAACTTGGACTTGAGTTGGTGTACTGCACCAAAGTATAGTTTTAAGGTAGGGGGGAGGGTTCAGGTCGTGGAACATCATAGCAGAGGAGGAACAAGTGAGAGTTGCATTGTTATGTGAAAATGTTATGCATGTACAAACTATTGTATTTTACTGTTGACTATAAACCATTAATCCCCCACTAATGAAATTAAAAATAAAATAATAAAAAGAATGCTTAAGGACTGGGTTCAAGCATCTGGTGCCTACCTTCAGGGGCACTCCCTCTCAATTTCCCACTCCTCTCAATTTCTCTCTGTCCTAACAAATAAAAGCAAGAAAGAATAAAGGAAAAAATGGTCACCAGGAGTGGTGGAGTCACTGTTCAGACACATTGCCTCAACAATAACCATGATGGTAACAAAAAATAAAATAATAATAATACAAAAAATACATGTATTTCTTTACTCATCTGTCCTCCTTTAATGGCAACTATTGTTAGCAATTTAATATACACACTTTTCTACATATTTCTATTTAAGTTCTACCAGGAAGAGGTGAGTGTAAGGAGAAATTGGCAGGTGCAAAGTAGGTGTTTCACTGTTTTTTCTCACATTTGCAGTTAAAGGACTGGGTAAAGTCTCTTTTTGCAACCATCTTTGGACTCAGGGACCCTGTAAGTCTGATGTATCTTGGGGTCCTAATGCACCCATCACACAAGTAAAATGGTCTCCTTTTATTATTAGGAAAAATCCACCACACATTTCATTACATAGTCAAATAAGGCACCTTATTTTTAAGTGAAATGTTTATTTTGCCAAGCGTATATATTAGCTGGTGCCTTTTTGTCTCTTTGTTGATGAAATCACTCATTATTTAAGCTCTCTCATGGGAAGTAGATATACTTACTGTACAGGCCTCCAGTGATTAAAAATATTGCAGAACTGAAAGAACATTTTTCATCTAAATTGGAACTGGAGAGAGAGAGAAATTCATCATAGTGCAATGCCTTGGATGAGTTCCCTTTTGCCTTCTAACTCTACAATTCTTTAGCAAAGTAACTATGCATCAAGGTATTAAGACATAAAACAATCTCAAAATTTAAGTAGAAATGACTTTGCTTATGTTACTAAAATGTTATCTGAAATCTCGATAGTAACAATTTTGGAATTGAGCCAACAGATGAATTCAGTAAGTTTAAAATGTTTTTAAAGTTCTTTCTCTCCCTTCTTCTGGTAAGTCTTCCCTGACTATAAGGAAAATATAGGGACCAGCCAAATTAGCTAAGCAGGTAGAGTACATAGCTCTCAAACATGAGACACCACATTCTATCCTTAACACCACATATGGCCAGAACAATGTACTGGTCAACCATTCTCATTAATGAGTAAGGAAAAAAAGAAGACAGGAAAAATGTTTTGGCTACTTTTAAATGCCTTCCATGAAATAAATTTTATTACTTTAAAATTTTTAAACAAATTATAGGAGGGGCTGGACAGTGAGTGGTATACCCAGTTGAGAGCACATAGGCTACCATGCACAAGGACCCAGGACTAAGCCCCTGGCCCCCATCTACAAGGGAGCAGTTTCACAAATGGTGAAGCAGGTCTGAAGGTGTATGTCTCTCTCCTCCTCTATCTCCCTTCCCTATTAATTTCTTGCTGTCCTATGAAAGAAAGAAAGAAAGAAAGAAAGAAAGAAAGAAAGAAAGAAAGAAAGAAAAAAGGAAAGAAAGAAAGAGGAAGAAAGAATAAAGAAGTTGTTTTTTTTTAATGTACCATCCTAATCCCCTCTATTTGCATGGTCTACATTTAGTGGTCTCTGTGCTGATGAGCAAAAACTGTCACAATAGCATCCTTTCTTATCATTTACCCACTCATTCAACAAGGTCTGACTGCTATTATGTGCTAGATGTTGTGTTAATAGGCACCAGAAGAAAGAGAAACATGTTCTCATCCCTCCTACAGTTCATAGTTTTCTGGAATAGATTGACATTTATTTTTCTTCCTCTTTTTCTTTTTTTTTTATTTGTTTCTATCTCCTTTTAGATGTATTTATTTTCATTATAGAGAGAAGAGAATGAAAATGACTAGAGTATTGCTCAGTTCTAGCATATGAAATCTGGTGCTAGAACCAAGGTAATTATTAAGAGTGCAGATGCTAGGGTAAAAGAAAAGGAAACATGAATCTGAAGTGGTGTGCACCAGCTGACTTACCTGAGAACCTGTGACTGGTAGGTAAGTTCCTCAGGGATCCTGACTACATCTGAAAGCTACAGCCCATCACAGGTAGGCAGAGGTGCCACTCACTTCTGCTTAAGCTAAACCGGCAAATCACAAACGATTAAACTAATTTGTACTGATATGAACTGGCAAATCATGGTCAACAGGAGGGCAGGGAAAAAAAAAAAGAAAAGAAAGAAAAGGCAAAAAAAAAAAAAAAAAAAAAGAACTGGCATAAGGATCTCATTTTGAGCCCTGGCTCCCCACCTGCAGAGAGGGCCACTTCACAAGAGGTAAAGCATGTCTGCAGGAGTCTATCTTTCTCTCCCCCTCCCTATCTTTCCCTCTTCTCTAGATTTCACTCTGTCTTATCCAACAACAACAGAAATAACAATAACAGCAACAAGGGCAACAAATATGGGAAAAAATGGCCTCCAGGAGCAGTGCAGAAATAACCCAGCTTCAGAAATAACCCTGGAGGCAAAAAAAAAAAAAGGAAGAAAGGGCAGGACCATAGAAAAAAGGTATATATATATATATATTATATATATATATATAATATATATATATATGAATATATATATGTTTATAGGAATTATATTTATAGGAATTATAGTCAACCCATATCTGTGACCTTGGGAGAACTACTGCAGTTTCCAATAGAGGGAATAGGGACACAGAACTCTGGTGGTGGCAATGATGTGGAATGATGTGGAATTATACCTCTGTTATCTCATAATTTTATAAATCAATTAAATATATAATAAAATAAAATAAAAAAAAAAGAAAATCCATAAAAGCCAGAAAGCTTCTAACATAGGTGAATTTCTTTCTTCTGTAGAGATTGTTAGCTCCCCAACCACTCCAATAGTGTACTTTACCTTTATTCTTTCAATGTGTGTGTGTGTGTGTGTGTGTGTGTGTGTGTGTGTGTGTGTATGTGTGTGTGTGTATCTCCAGAAGGCAGAGAGGGTTCTCCTGAGAGTGCACTGGGGCAGAGAAGAGAGAAGGATGTTGTATAAGACAAGGGGGATGGTATCACACAGGTGTATATATAGTCAGATAGAGAAAGAGATAAAGAGGTAGGGGAAAAGACAGAAAGAGACCACACAACTGAAGCTTCTAATACTGTGATGACCAGGCTCAAACCTGGGTTGGTGTACAAGACAAAGCATATACACTACCCAAAATGAGTTATTAGCCAGCCCGACCCTTAAGAAGAAAATTTATCTTTTACCTTCTTTACTTTTTTTTTCCTAAATAATTTTTTGACTGCTCTAGGTCAGCACACATACTTTTCCAGGTACATACAAATAGTTTAATTATTCTCATTCCAGAGGTGAGGACAACATACTTAAAAAAGTGAAGCAATTCGTAATAATAGCTAATCTATAGATATCATGTCCATTAGTTTTTCCTACTAAAAGATGTTGCACTTTCCCTTTTAAAATTGTAAGGAATAAGTTAAGACCAATTAAAACTTTGTTTTAGGAGGAAATTCAAAGAGGCTATGGTCCAGCAACTGGGAAGATCTGAAGGTCTCAGGCTCTTTTCTGCTGTCTCCTAAACCCAGTTCCTGGCTTTCCAGTTCTTACCTAAATGAATGTTCTCTCCCTGTCACCTTTGATAAAGAGAGAGGCTGACATGACTAATTACTCATACTTCCAGTGTAGATTCAAACAACAATAGAAATATAGGGAAATAGATTTATTTCCCTCTTTGTAAAAGTTGTTGTGACAGTGTTTGGCTCACTAAGGCACCAAGTTATAGTACATTATTTTAGCCTCACTTATGGCATTTTTTTCCCATCTATCTTGATGCATCTTTCTAAGTTAGGTAATATTAAACCAATCTGCTCTTTTTGTAGCCTTACTGCATACAGCCTTTTTGAAATGAATTCCCCAAGCAGAACACATGGATTCATGGACTTAATATATTATTATTTTACAGCTTTGAGAGAAGATAGAAAAAAAGAAATCATAGGCTAGCAAAATAATCTTGAAAGTGTAGAACTTTTATTCATTATTCAAGAATTCCTACTGAATGTTAATGTACACTTGTTTGCATGATTAGACTGGATGGCTGTTTGTGTTTGGAACTGATAATAGTAAAAATTTATAACAGAGAAAGGACCATTTGCCTGCTAAATGAAGAATATATGATTAATCTGGAGGAATTCCTAAAAATTTCAAACATAAACTTTCACCAGTAGCAAGTATCCAGAAACTATATTCAGAAAGACTGACTCAGAAAACCTCACCAATGTGTGATGTGACACTAGGGAAAGGTAGAGACAGGCTGGGGGTATGGATCAACCTGTCAACACCCATGTCCAGCAGAAAAGCAATCACAGAAGTCAGACCTCTGACTTTCTGCACCCTACAGAGATCTTTGGTCCATACTCCCAGAGAGATAAAGAATAGGGAAGCTTCCAATGGAAGGGACGAGATATTGCACTCTGGTGGTAGGAATTGTAGGAATTGCACCCCTCTTATCACACTTGACCATTATCAAATCACTAATAATATTTCTTAAAAATGAAGCTGAAAAATAAGAAAATACAAAGCAGAACTTAGACTGGGTTTGGTGTACTGCACCAAAGTAAAAGACTCTGGGGTGGGGGTGAGGGTGCAGGTCCTAGAAAATGATGGCAGAGGAAGACTTAGAGGGAGCTGAATTGCTATGTGGAAAACTGAGAAATGTTACGCATGTATACACTACTGTATTTTACTGTTGACTGTAAACTATTACCCCCCCATAAAGAAAAAAAAAAAAAAAAGACTGACTCTACTTTAATCACAAGAAACACAAAGCCCAGGAACCACATATCATAAAGTCTAGAGTACTTTGACAGATTAAAAATAAATCACTTGCTCTAGGAGTATTGATGGCAGCAATCCAAGGTGTGTGTGTGGGGGGGGGTGGGGGGGGTGGGGGATAAAGAATGACTTTCTGAAGAATGCCACAACCCAACAGGATGCAGAAAAAGGGAAAAAAATCTATTGGGTTTGTTTATTGTTTACTTATACAAACCAAAGAACCACCAAAATATCTTGCTGTAAAATTTCAAAGAAATATCTGACTAGAAGATAAATAAAATATGAAGAATTCTATCTACTCGTGAAATAGTGTCAATATCTTTAGAATAAGAAGAGTTCATATAAATCTGAACTATACAGTAAAGAAATATTTCACAGAAGTACAAATAATAAAGTAAACAGATGAGGTCTGAGCAGAACTTTATAGCATCTAAATGTTATAGAACGTCAAACTTATAGTAGTATCAAAAACTGTGTTTTGATATTTTTTTCACCCTATTAGTATAAAATCCTTAATGTCTTCCTCTCTGAAGCTGAATTTATAAATTCAGGTGTTTATCAGGTTATAGACTATCTACACAGCCTATAAGGATTTCTCTCATTTAAAAAACACATCCGGGAGTCGGGCTGTAGTGCAGTGGGTTAAGCTCAGGTGGCGCAAAGCACAAGGACCAGCATAAGGATCCCAGTTCGAACCCCGGCTCCCCACCTGCAGGGGAGTCGCTTCACAGGCGGTGAAGCAGGTCTGCAGGCGTCTATCTTTCTCTCCTCCTGTCTGTCTTCCCCTCCTCTCTCCATTTCTCTCTGTCCTATCCAACAACGACAACAACAATAATAACTACAACAATAAAACAACAAGGGCAACAAAAGGGAATAAATAAAATAAATATTAAAAAATATATAATAAAAAAAAAACAACCCATCCCTCTCAGTGGAAAGAGGATGATAACCAAGAAGAGGAGATGACTATTGACTGGCAAAGAAGAAAATAAAGGAATGAAAATGTAGTCTAAATGATTTTGTTTCCTTTTTGGACTAGACATAAAAACTTGTAGAGGACAATATCAATCTACAAAAAGAGAAGGAATGACAAAGCATGCATTTAGTAGTGCAGCAGTTCCAGGACCTTTCTCAAACAATGATACATTTGTGCTTTGGGGCCCTGAGACCCCTTTTTATGTAAGCTAGCTTAAGGTAGTTTCTGTTTTACCCAGAGTATACATTCGTGTGAATGAATACACACATATACTCTCTAGAAGATACAGTGTAGAAATTATTTTGCTGAATTTTGTTTTAGATGAAAATAGATATGTAATTATTATTTTTAGTCTCTGTGTGATTCATTCTATTAGTCATATCTCTAAGAATTCAGCTTCTGAATAGGTAGTGTTGTCATATTCCTGACAATAGATTAAGGACAGACATCAGGACTACATTATTCGTCCCTGAGTTCTGCTAATAGCTAATTGCTAACAGCTGATAGGAAGTACTGAGTTGACTTTGTACGTACAAATAATGTACAGCAGGGAAACAATGAGGTTTTCAGTTCAATTTCTTATTTCTTTTTTTTTTTTCTTTTTCCTCCTCCAGGGTTATTGCTGGGCTCAGTGCCTGCACCATGAATCTACCGCTCCTGGAGGCCATTTTTTTCCCCCTTTTGTTGCCCTTGTTGTAGCTTCGTTGTGGTTATTATTATTGCCCTTGTTGATGCAATTCATTGTTGGATAGGACAGAGAGAAATGGAGAGAGGAGGGGAAGACAGAGAAGGGGAGAGAAAGATAGACACCTGCAGACAAGCTTCACTGCCTGTGAAGCGACTCCCCTGCAGGTGGGGAGCCGGGGGCTCGAACCGGGATCCTTACGCCGGTCCCTGCGCTTTGCGCCACATGCGCTTAACCCACTGCGCCACCGCCCGACCCCCTTCTTATTTCTTAAAAGCTACAAATGGACAGATTAGAAATCACTAACTGTACAATGCCTATCCAAAGAACTTTAGCATTTCTGCTACCAGTGAGCTATCAATCCTTTACCTTAGAAATAATCATGTTTTGATGGGTCTAGACCTCTAAAAGATCCCTCTTGCCACTGTCACTGGTCATCTCCACCAGGAAGAACAAAATGGACCCCTATAGAACCTTTCCCTCAATGTGGATCAATAATGGTAGGGAATGTTCTATTCTCCAAAGGGAAGTTGGGTCAACATACTCTACTTACCACCTGAGGAAGATGACTCCTAAAAATTAGTGCAGCCTGGAATGTTCCTAGCCGTGACCAGAGAATGTGAACTCAGACCTACAGGGATGCAGAGGTTACATAGGATCCTGTGCTGAATATGGGCCTCAGATCAAATATATGGGGTTTACAGTTAACAATATTTATATACTTTTCCCATATTTGGGAGCTACTCTCTTCCCTGATCCAGCTTTCCTAGTCCTTTTTCCAACTATGACACCATCTCCCCAGACAATAACCTGAGTTCAACTACATATTATATGTCAGGCTCAGGCAAAAACTAGTAAAATCATGGACCCCTTGGAATATACCTGAAATAGACCAACTAACTTTTTCCAAAACGGAGACCCTAAATCTTCCTCTGCAAAATTCTTGCCTTTAGGTTCATGGTTAGTCAACAATTTGTTCTGCTTTATAGCTTAACTCTTTTTCAGCCACCAGGTTCCAGATGCTACCATGATGCCAACTTGACTTCCCTGGCAGATAACGCCACCAATGTGTCCTGGAGCCCTGCCTCCCAAGATCCCTGCCACACTAAAGAAAGAGAGAGACAGGCTGGGAGTATGGATCAATGCCCATGTTTAGTGGAGAAGCAATTGCAAAAGCCAGACCTTCCACCTTCTGTACCCCATAATGACCCTGGGTCCATACTCCCAGAGGGATAAAGAATAGGAGAGCTATCAAGGGAGGGGATGGGATATAGAGTTCTGGTGGTGAAAACTGTATGGAATTGTACCTCTCTTTTCCTATGGTCTTGTCAATATTTCCATTTTATAAATAAAAATTAAAAAAAAGAAAAGAATCACTATACAAAGCAGAAAAAGAGAAATAATCATGTCTAATTCTTTTAGTTGCCTCTTTTTGTGGTTCAGTCTCTATCCCTAGGTAGCATGATCCCAGGCATCCTGGCTGCTCACATTTCCAATTGTCTTTTTGAGTTACACTATGAGAGACACACAACAAAATTCACTCAGCTTATTTAAATAACGAGAGTATTTTTAAAAATGTATAATGCAAATTTACTGATAGATCCATTTTCTGCTGGAGCTTATCAGCACAATTCAAAGTTCAAAGCAGTGACTAAGAGTGCATCAAGCTAAGGCTTAACATTCCTCTCTCCTTTTAGATATATCTTTTCATGTGCTTGCACTAGGTTATGAATTAGACAGGGATTTGGATTTTTTTCTGAAAGAAGACCATTTGCAATAAATAATTCTTAAAATGTTCTGCAATTATAAATCTCTTGATACTTAAAATTAAAACTCTTCGAAGTGCAAGGACTGGCATAAGGATCCTGGTTTGAGCCCGCTGTTCCCCACCTGCAGGGGAGTTGTTTCACAGGTGGTGAAGTAGGTCTGTAGGTATCTATCTTTCTCTCTCCCTCTCTGTCTTCCCCTCTTCTCTTCATTTCTCTCTGTCCTATCCAACAGTAACGACATCAACAACAATGACATCAATAACAACAACAATAATAATTACAAGGGCAACAAAAGGGAATAAATATTATTAAAAATCTTTAAAAAAATTAAACTCTTATAGCTTCTAATTAATTATCTCTCATTTTATAGGAAATTATTTTCATTTTTCTTTTCACATTCAACTTGCAAAGTTATAAATTATAAAAAGTTATGCTTCACTCCATCAAAAGTTATTTCCAATATAACAATAATTAACACAAGAATTTTCAGATTTAAACAACTCAAATGCGAAAACTCTTTTGGGACATACTAAAAAGTCAGCATATCAGCAAAATCAGGAGTTAATCTTCATACATACATACAAATAGATATCTTAACTATTAGGTATATGAAGCTCAAAGAGATTTATCAGTAAATGGTACATAATTGACTGCTAAAACACACACATTGGGAGTCAGGCGGGTTAAGCTCACCTGGCGCAAATCTCAAGGACCAGCATAAGGATCCCGGTACGAGCCCCTGGCTCCCCACCTGCAAGGGAGTCACTTCACAAGCGGTAAAGCAGGTCTACAGGTGTCTATCATTTCTCTCCCCCTCTCTGTCTTCCCCTCCTCTCTCCATTTCTCTCTTTCCTATCCAAAAATGACATCAATAATAACTACAACAATAAAACAAGGGCAACAAAAGAGAATAAATAAATAAATCACACACACACACACACACACACACACACAGTATCAATGCAGTAGTTCCAAATTGGTTGAGTAGCAAAAACTTTGCAATCTAATCAGTACTAACTTAAATATAGTAGAAAAGCAAGTTTTCTCCTTGAAAACATAGTTTTTATCCCAATATAACTTTCTACATTAAACTTGGTTTTATTAATGACTATTTCAAACAAAATTAAAGTCAAAGTCATGGTAAGATACAACTGTTTGCAGGCTTTTCCAATCCTAACAAATGGCACCAAACATTTTCATATAATTTAAATTCACTTATATTTATAAACACTTGTATAACATGTCTATGTATAAGTAATTTTATCCTTAATTAGTCTACATGCTTTATTAACACAAGATGTACTTAGTACTAAAATATCCTTACAACACATATGTGAGTGCAAACAATCTCATTATTAAAAAGGCATCTAAGTAATATATTCAAGTTCTTTTGTAATATCAGTGAAGTTTAGTGACCCTTTGCAACAAGTAAAAAAAAAAATGGTTATAGAGTTACAAAGATACATAGATCTAAGAAACCTAAAAGTGACAGAACATTAAACTTCTTGATCATTTATAATTTCAATAGTTCCTGAAAATGTTAACATTTAATATCATTAGTAGTCAGAAAAAAATTTTGTGGTTTGACAAACAAATGTAGAGACATTAAAACAACTATCTTAAAATATGAGGAAAAATGGTAATTTGAAGCTGTGCACAAGCTCACCCATATTCCTCATTTATTTACTCTGACTGTGTGTGTGTGTGTGTGTGTGTGTGTGTGTGTGTGTGTAAGGGGGACTAGGTAAAGCTGAAATGAAAGGTTTGTGAGACAAGAGTACATATTTAGTTATACTATCTATTTACTTTGACCTTTTTATGGGGAAGAGGGAGAAAGAGAAGTATATGCTCATGGAAATCTCTGTGTTAACAAACAACAGGATCAGAAAAGCCCATCAACACATCAAAGTTAAGACACTTACTATAAAATGGCAAATTCTATGAGAGCGAATGTGACAAAGGTAAAAGGTACTTCTTTAACTGCTATTTGTTAAGATTCTAAATTTACTATAATCCAACTACAGAGCATTTTTCTACTTATACAATACTATTTACCCTATTTTATAAGTAAACAATATCACTAAATATCAGTTACTAGATGGTAGTAATAAGATTTTAGTATCTTATTTTACATGAGTAAAGTATTTTACTTGTTTTACAAATGTGTTTATTTAAAAATTAGTAATCCACATAAAGTTTCAAAGCATAAAATGAACATCTAGTAACCATTCATTTGGATTCACCAACTGTTCAATTTTTGCCAGTTTTGCCTTATCGTTTTCTCTCTACACACATATATAAAATAATATATCTGAGCTTGCCCTATCATACTGGAGGAAGCCTTGGAGCTATGTTATCTTTCCCTCTTCTCTTATGTCTCTATCTGGAGGAAAAAAAGAAAAAAGAAAAAGAAAAAAAAAAAGCTCAGAGTGATGCCACCTCTGTGATGATAGACATATATATATTCAAGTATAAACTGCAAGAGGTTGTTGAAATAACTCACTGGGGTAGTGTCCTGCTTAGCCTTGAGGACAATGCAGGGTCCAGAGCCCAGCCCCCACCACACTGAAGGAAACTTTGATAATGTGGTGCTTTCCTCTGTCTCTACCTAAAAAAAAATAAAATAAAAAGGCAATACAGTAAGGTGTCAGGCTACAAAATTAATATTCAGAAGTCAGTGGCATTCCCCTATGCAAACACTTAAGTTACAAGAAGATGAAATCCAGAAATCAATTCCTTTTACTATAGCAACAAAAACAATAAAATATCTGGGAATAATCCTAACCAATGAAGTGAAAGACTTGTATACTGAAAATTATGAGTCACTACTCAAGGAAATAGAAAAAGACACAAAGAAGAGGAAAGATATTCCATGTTCATGGGTTGGAAGAATTAACATCATTAAAATGAATATACTACCCATAGCCATATACAAATTTAATGGAGAATAGGACATATGCTACAAATGTTTACCTGGAACCAGAAAAGACCTAGAATTGACAAAACAATCTTGAGAAGAAAGAACAGAACAGGAGGCATCACACTCCCAGATCGCAAATTATATATAGAGCTATTATCATCAAAACTGCTTGGTACTGGAACATGAATAGACACAATGACCAGCGGAATAGACCTGAGAGCCCAGAAGTAAGCCCCCACACCTATGGACCTCTAATCTTTAACAAAGGTGCCCGGACTATTAAATGGGGAAAGCAGAGTCTCTTCAACAAATGGTGTTGGAAAAAATGGGTTGAAACATGCAACCACTACATCTCACCAAATACTAAAGTAAATTCCAAGTAGATCAAGGACTTGGATGTTAGACCAGAAACTATCAGATCCTTAGAGGAAAATATTGGCAGAACTCTTTTCTGCATAAATTTTAAAGACATCTTCAATGAAATGAATCTAATTACAAAGAAGACTAAGTCAAGTATAAAACTATGGGACTACATAAAATAAAAAAGCTTCTGCACAGCAAAAGAAACCACTACCCAAACCAAGAGACCCCTCACACAATGAGAAAAGATCTTTACATGCCATACATCAGACAAGAGTTTAATAACCAAAATATATAAAGAGCTTGCCAAACTCAACAACAAGAAAACAAATAACCCCATCCAAAAATGGGGAGAGGACATGGACAAAATATTCACCACAGAAGAGATCCAAAAGGCTGAGAAACACATGAAAAAATGCTCCAAGTCTTTGATTGTCAGAGAAATGCAAATAAAGACAACAATGAGATACCACTTCACTCCTGTGAGAATGTCATACATGAAAAAAGGTAACAGCAACAAATGCTGGAGAGGTTGTGGGGTCAAAGGAACCCTCCTGCACTGCTGGTGGGAATGTAAATTGGCCCAACCTCAGTGGAGAACAGTCTGGAGAACTCTCAGAAGGCTAGAAATGGACTTACCCTATGATCCTGCAACTCCTCTCCTGGGAATATATCCTAAGGAACTCAACACACCAATCCAAAAAGATCTGTGTACACATATGTTCTTAGCAGCACAATCTGTAATAGCCAAAACCTGGAAGCAACCCAGGTGTCCAACAACAGATGAGTGGCTGAGCAAGTTGTGGTATATATATACAATGGAATACTACTCAGCTATTAAAAATGGTGACTTCACCGGTTTTAGCTGATCTTGGATGAAGCTTGAAAAATTCATGTTAAGTGAAATAAGTCAGAAACAAAAGGATGAATATGGGATGATCTCATTCTCAGGCAGAAGTTGAAAAACAAGATCAGAAGAGAAAACACAAGTAGAACCTGAACTGGAGTTGGCATACTGCACCAAAGTAAAAGTCTCTGAGGTGGGTCTGGGGAGAATACAGGTGCAAAAAGGATGACAGAGGATCTATTGGGGGTTGTATTGTTATATGGAAAACTGGGAAA
>NW_026647300.1:0-141398 GCF_950295315.1 Erinaceus europaeus | reverse complement strand
AAGTTCTGGAATACAGACTCCATGGAATACTACACTGCAATCAAAAGACCAATGGACTACTACTACACTGCAATCAAAAGACCAATGGACTACTACTACACTGCAATCAAAAGACCAATGGACTACTACTACACTGCAATCAAAAGACCAATGGACTACTACACTGCAATCAAAAGACCAATGGAATACTACACTGCAATCAAAAGACCAATGGACTACTACACTGCAATCAAAAGACCAATGGACTACTACACTGCAATCAAAAGACTAAACTCTGTCCTTTGAGACAAAATGGAATAAGCTGGAGGTGTTTATGCTTGGGAAATAATAGGTGAAAGACATCTATCAGATGGTTTCACTTAAATGTAGCATCTAGAGAGCAGATACAAATGAACTTGCAAAAAAGAAAGGAGAGAGAGAGAGAGAGAGAAACTGTTTCTAAGACTCTGTGATAACTATGGTGGCTATCCGTTTTATCTTTGGGAGTTGGGAGAGTGAGGACACAGAACCTTGGTAATGGGTACAATGTGGAACTACAGAATGTAATGCTATAATCTTGGATGGCACTATTAATTGTAAGCAAAATATTGAAAGAGATTAATTCTTTTATGGGGAGATAAGAAATTGTGCCCATATGTAAATAAGTGTCCTATAAACCATTATTTCCCCCAAAAAAGTGATTTTGAAGGGGAAAAAAAAAAAACACTCAAATATCTTTTTTTTATTTAAAATCTTTTTTATATATATTTAATTTATTTATTCCCTTTTGTTGCCCTTGTTGTTTTATTGTTGTAGTTATTATTATTGTTGTTGTTGTTGGATAGGACAGAGAGAAATGGAGAGAGGAGGGGAAGACAGAGAGGGGGAGAGAAAGACAGACACCTGCAGACCTGCTTCACCACCTGTGAAGCGACTCCCCTGCAGGTGGGGAGCCGGGGTTCGAACCGGGATCCTTATGCCGGTCCTTGTGCTTTGCGCCACCTGCGCTTAGCCCGCTGCACTACAGCCCGACTCCCTCAAATATCTTTAAAAAATTTTTTAAATTATCTTTATTTACTTATTGAATAGAGATAGCCAGAAATCATGGGGGTGGGATAGAGAGGGAGAGAGGCAGAGAGACACCTGCAGATCTGCTTCACCGCTTGCAAAACTCCCCCCCTGCAGGTGGGAAGCGGGTGCTCTAACACAGTCCTTGTATGCTGTAATCTGTGCACCACCACCCAGTCCTCTTCTTCTTTTTTTTTTGAGGAGTCAGCTACTTCATGTTTTTCTTACCTCGTCATTAATATCAATGATATCTCCTACTTTGAGTTCCAGTTCATCCTCATACTGTGGGCTGTACTCAAAGAGAACTTTACATTGACGCTTCTTGTTTTCTAAAGAAAATAACAAAATAAACAGGTTAAGAAAGACCACAAAAACAAATAATGGTACCACTAACTAATGCTCTGGTTATTGTTACGTAATTCATAAATGTGAATAAAATCAGAACGTAAGAGCACTCTAAATATATATCCACAATAGGCTCAGATCAGCTTTCCACCCTACCCCCCCACTATAATCTGTTCATCCCAAGATAAAAATCAATCCAACTACAAATAAAGTATAAGGCTCCCAGAAAAATCTATTAATAAATCTAGTCCCACCAATTACAAGACAAAAGATTCGCTGCCAATTCTGAGAACAGAAACACAGACAAGGAAAGATACTACTGATAAACACATCAGTCACAGCGACTTTCCGACGACTTCCTACTTGAAGTCTAGTGATTCACAGATGCACCGACTTCAGACTGTGTTGGAGAGGTGAAATGCATGCACAGAAAATGACTATGATCATACAGACACAGGCCCTTTGGAACAGAACTAAAATATGCCTGCTAGCTATCTACAAAATGGAGGGGGGCCCAACTCTTCATCTACACTATTCCAGCCTTTAGGTCCATGATTGGTCAACAATTTGTTTGGCTTTGTGTGTTAACTCTCTTTTCAGCCACCAGGTTCCAGATGCCAGCAGGATGCCAATCAGACTTCCCTGGACAGACAACCCCACCAATGTGTCCTGGAGCTTCCCCAGAGCCCTTCCCCACCATGGAAAGAGAGAGACAGACTGGGAGTGTGGATCCACATGCCAACACCCATGTTCAGCGGGGAAGCAATTACAGAAGCCAAACCTTCCACCTTCTGCATCCCACAGTGACCTTGGATCCATACTCCCAGAGGGTTAAAGAATAAGAAAACTGTCAGGGGAGGGGATGGGATAGAGTTCTGGTGGTGGGAATTGTGTGAAGCTGTACCCCTCGTATCCTATGGTTTAGTCAATGTTTCCTTTTTATAAATAAAAAATTAAATTAAAAAAAGGAAAAAAGAAAATGACTACTATTGCTCACAGCTTTATTTTCAGAGGGATAAAAATCAATCTTTCATAGGCAAAGGCCTTAAAAATTAGTTTTTCAAAAATAAACTTCATTTACTCAGGCAAATAATGGTAACCCTCTGGGCTTATTCTCAATTTTCTTCAAACTCACAACTGAAAACTCAGGCTCACTTTGCACTTTAAAAACAGCTGTGGGTAAACTGGGAAATGTTATACATGTGCAAACTATTGTATTGACTGTATTAATGTAAAACATTAATTCCCCAACAAAGAAATTAAAAAATAAATTTAAAAAAATTAAAAAAAAAAAAAAAGCTGTGGGTAGATGACTAGGTGTCTAGATAATTCAGTAACTATTTGGGCCAGGCAGTGGTGCACCTGGTTAAGCACACGCACTACAGTGCACAAGGACCCAGGTTCAAATCTGGCCCCACCTACAGGGGGAATGCTTCAAGAGTAGTTACTGTCTCTGTCTCTTTCCCTCTCCCTCTCCCTTCTTCCCCCTCTCAATTTCTTTGTCTTCATCCAATAATAAATAGTTTTTTTTATAACTATTTCTCACTATTCAAAAATATATTCCTCACATTTGCAGCAATAGTACGAGCCAGTGGTTTCTTAGAAATGCGGTTATTTCAGGGTTCACCCCAGAACTCTCTGGTACAGACTGAACTGAGTCCTTCCAAAACTCACATGCATTGTGGCAGTGTTCAGAGAGAGAGAGACTGTGAAGAGACAATAAGGTCAGACGAAATCATGAAAGTGGGGCTGTGGTCTGGGACAGAGCTCGGCAATGCGTCACAAGACTTGCAGACGTTAAATCCCGGCGTCCAGTCCTGGCATCACATATGCCAGAGTCAAGCAATGATCTGATGTGTCTCTTTCTGTGTGTTTGTGTGTGTATGTGTGAGTATGTCTACCTCTGTGTGTGTATGTGTGTGTATGTTTATCTGTGTGTGTATGTCTCTGTGTGTGTATGTCTATGTGTGTGTGTATGTCTATCTGTGTGTGTCTGTCTGTGTTTGTATGTCTGTGTGTGTGTGTATGTCTGTGTGTGTGTGCCTGTCTGTCTGCCTCTGTGTGTGTGACTGTATTTGTGTATGTATGTCTATCTGTCTATATTTGTGTGTGTCTATCTGTATGTGTGTGTGTCTGTGTGTGTTATGTCTATCTGTGTGTGTGTGTGTGTGTGTATGTCTGTGTGTGTGTCTGTCTGTCTGTGTATGTCTATCTGTGTGTGTGTGCCTGTCTGTCTGCCTCTGTGTGTGTGACTGTATTTGTGTATGTATGTCTATCTGTCTATATTCGTGTGTGTCTATCTGTATTTGTGTCTGTGTCTGTGTGTGTTATGTCTATCTGTGTGTGTCTGTGTGTCTGTGTGTATCTGTGTGTGTTATGTCTATCTGTGTGTTGTGTGTCTATCTGTGTGTGTGTGTGTGTCTGTCTCTCTGTGTGTGTCTGTCTGTATCTGTGTGTGTTATGTCTATCTGTGTGTGTGCACACATGCACATTTGGCCATGCCAAGAAAAGTAATGTTAAAGTGAGGCTCTAATCCCCATGCACACCCAATTGTATGGGCACATTTACAAGGAGTATTAGGAAAACCAAAGGGTACACATGAAGCAATAAGTAGCATATTTTTACTATTAACCTAGTTTAGTCACCTTTCATCATAACTCAGAGTAACATCTTAAAGTGATTATTTAGAAGTCGTTTCATTTACACTGCAGCAAACCTCATCGGTGGGGCTTGGGCAGTAGCAGAGTGGGTTAAGCGCACATGGCACCAAATGCAAGGTGCAAAGACCCACATAAGGATCCTGGTTCGAGCCCCAGCTCCCCACCTACAGGGGGGTTGCTTCACAAGTAGTGAAGCAGGTCTGCAGGTGTTTATCTTTCTCTTCCCCTCTGTCTTCCCCTCCTCTCTCCATTTCTCTCTGTCCTAGCCAACAACATCAATAACAACAATAATAATAACCACAACAACAATAAATCAATAAGGGCAACAAAAGGGAAAAAAATAGCCTCCAGGAGCAGTGGATTCATGGTGCAGGCAATGAGCCCCAGGAATAACCCTGGAGGCAAAAAAAAAAAAAAAAAAAAAAAGGAGAGAAAGAGAGAAAGAGAGAAAGAGAGAAAGAGAGAAAGAGAGAAAGAGAGAAAGAGAGAAAGAGAGAAAGAAAGAAAGAAAGAAAGAAAGAAAGAAAGAAAGAAAGAAAGAAAGAAAGGAGAAAAAAAGAAAAACCTCACCGGTTATAGATCTTACTCGAGATTCTCAATCGCTTACCATCGCCAGATCAACTTAGTCCCCAGATAATTTCTTTTTAACTCCAGATCACAGGAACACTCCTGTGGGCAGACCGCATGCTGGACCACAGAGACAGCACCAAAGACTCAGAAGTACTAAGTTCACTCTGCGCATCTTCTCAGGCTGAACTGGAATTAAACTAGTCATCAACTAAAAACGGGGGGGGGGGGGCCAAAATGCTTCTAGAATATAAATGCTCCACAATGAGCGACTAAGCAGCTTTCGGGTAAAGGAAAGGTTAAAAGGAGATGAAGGAGATCAGGAACAGATAAAGCACTGACTCTCAAACACGGCGTCCCATGTTCGAGTGCCAGGTCCTCTATCTTATGAATAAAGGGATCTTTCTTCTTTTCTTTTTTTTTTTTTTCTGTCTTAAAGAGGAAATTTAAACTGTTCTATAAACAAAGGAAAATGAATATATCAGCATACACAACACACAGCAAAAACAGCACTGCAGGGGCGCATCAGAAAGCAGGCTGTAATAGGCACTACAACCGCCTAGCCATGGAAGGAGCTAGAAAAAGACAAAGCAACCAAAGGGGATTGCCAACAACTGGGGGAGAAATGACACCAAAAACAGAAGCAACACACACACTGCACAAAAGATTAATGAAACTAAGAGCTAGTTCTGCCAAGGGTAAACAAAATTGACAATTATGTAAGATTCATAGGTGGGTGGGGGAGAGAGATGAAGAGAAAGTGAGAAAGGAGACACTAAGTGGATTAGAAAGAAATGGGGAGAAATCACAAGGAATACTAAAGAAATTCAAAGGATTGTGAGGAACTACTGTTTCAGCAGACTGGCAAAGACATCACCAAAAATAAGTTAATAAATAAATAAATAAATAAACTATGTATCTATCCAATAAACACAGATGCTAAGATACTGAAGAAAAAATTAGCAAACTGGGTTCAACACTAGAGTCAAGGCTACATTTAAGACTGTTCATCGTGACCAAGTGGGATTTAGCCTGATGGTATAAGAGTGAGTAACTCAGCATGTCTACAATAGAAATTCTTTTTTAAAATCGCACGGTTACTGAAAAAAGACATTTAGACATGCTATAAAGTTTAACATCCTATAAAGTTTAAAACAAAACAAAACTAGAGAGTGGGAGAACATGCCTCAATTTAGTATAAACTGCACACGACAAACATAGTCATATAGTTTCTGTTTTGGAAATATCTTCAAAAAAGTCTTATTTTCAGAATTTTTAAAAATGACTTCATTTGTTCATTTACTGATGACCGGGGGGAGGGGGGAGCAGAGAGAGAACCACAGCATCTCTCTGGCAACTTCATGATCTCTTTCTTCTTCTTCTTCTTCTTTTTTTGATTTTTACTTTAATTTTTTTAAAGGAAACACTGACAAAAGCCATAGGATAAGAAGGTTATAATTCCACACAATTCCCACCACCAGAACTCCATATCCCATCCCCTCCCTTGATAGCTTTTCCTATTCTTTATCCCTCTGGGAGTATGGACCCAGGGTCATTGTGGGGTGCAGAAGGTGGAAGGTCTGGCTTCTGTAATTGCTTCCCCACTGAACATGGGTGTTTGGCACATGGATCCATACTCCCAGCCTGTCTTTCTTTCCCTAGTGGGGTGGAGCTCTGGGGAAGCAGGGCTCTAGGATACATGGGTGGGGTCCTCTGCCTAGGGAAGTCAGTCCAGCAACTATCTCCACTGGGCCAGCTCCTGGCCAGAGTCTGCAGGTCTCCGTTTTCTACCGAGCCTTTCTTAACTGTTTACACAACACTAAGCACACATGAAAATGTACTTTTTAAATTTTTTTTCAATGAGTGTACATTTACACCCTTCCCACCAAAGGACTGTGTCCCAACTCACTCCTCCCTCCCCCTGGCACAGTAAGGCTGACCATGCTGAAAATGTACTTTTATGAATTTTAAACCGAACACTGACACTATAGTGGGCATCACTGCCAACCGTCATAGTGACCTGGGTTTACTTGGACTAGAAATATTCCAGCCCGGGGAATGGAGCACGAGGTCCTGAGCTCAACCTCTGGCATCACATGTGGCAAAGAGAGCTCTCATCATCTCTCTCTCTTTACCTTTTCTCTTAAGTTAACAAATACTGATTGCTTGGTAATACCATTGATTAGTACTATTCACCACTATTCAACAATTTATGAACAGCTGATCTAGTGTGTGAATTTAGGATACAATACAAAGTGCCAGAAATTTAAAAAGCAAAATTCCTGGTTAAAAGCAATCAGCTGGCTTTCCCGGAAAACTATCTAAAGTCCAAAACAACCTGCATCCTGTTTTAAATGTTAGCTAGCACCGAATGACTGATTTAGTCATTGTAACACATACACTTAAAAACAAGTTACGATAGATCCTTATGGAAAGGCCTACATTAGTTTCTGGCACAAACTAATAAGAATTATGAGCAGCATTTTGAGAAAGGTATAGTTTAAGGTGACCTTTTCTATGACGAGGCAAAATGAGTCACTATTCATAGCCGCAAAGGTCTCCATCTGGCCTCTACACAGGAAGAAGGTCCCTTTGCAACTCGAGAAAACTAAAGAAAGTGTTAACTGTATTTCACAAAAGACAGAGATCAGGCATAACCCTCCCAAGGGCCTAAAAAATGTTCTGTGTAGAACAGAGTATCTTATGTAACGGGTAAGACTACTTAATCTGTTTCCCACTCTCTAAAGAGTTACAGAATCCAGGACAGTTAGTTACAACCAGTAAAAACTTCCACTTTCAGGCAGTAGGCTGAAATCAATATGCAAATTAATGAAAGGTTTTTTAAATTTCATTATTGGGGAATTTATGTTTTACATTCAACAGTAAGTACAATAGTTTGTACAGGCATAACATTTCCCAGCTTGACATATAACAATACAACCCCCACTAGGTCCTCTGTCATCCTTTTTGGACCTGTATTCTCCTCACCGACCCACCCAGTCTTTTACTTTGGTGCAATATGCCAATTACAGTTCAGGTTCTACTTGTGTTTTCTCTTCTGATCTTGTTTTTCAACTTCTGCCTGGGAGTGAGATCATCCATATTCATCCTTCTGTTTCTGACTTATTTCACTTAACATGAATTTCTCAAGGTCCATCCAAGATCAGCTGAAAACGGAGAAGTCACCATTTTTTAAAAATATATATATTTATTCATTTTCCCTTTTGCTGCCCTTTTATTATTGTTGTAGTTATTATTGTTGTTATTCATGTTGTCGTTGTCAGATAGGACAGAGAGAAATGGAGAGAGGAGGGGAAGACAGAGGAGGAGAGATAGACACCTGTAGACCTGTTTCACCGCTTGTGAAGCGATTTCCCTACAGGTGGGGAGCCGAGGCTCGAACCTGGATCCTTATACCGATCCCTGCACTTTGTGCCACATGCTCTTAACCCGCTGCACTACTGCCTGACTCCCAGAAGTCACATTTTTTGTAGCTGAGTAGTATTCCATTGTGTATATATACCACAACTTGCTCAGCCACTTATCTGTTGTTGGACACTTGGACACCTGGGTTGTTTCCAGGTTTTGGCTATTACAAATTGTGCTGCTAAGAACGTATGTGTACACAGATCTTTTTGGATGGGTGTGTTGGGCTCCTTAGGATATATACCCAGGAGAGGAACTGCAGGATCATAGGGTAGGTCCATTTCTAGCCTTCTGAGAGTCCTCCAGACTGTTCTCCACAGAGGTTGGACCAACTGACATTCCCACCAGCAGTGCAGAAGGGTTCCTTTGACCCCACAACCACTGCAGCATTTGCTGCTGTTACCTTTTCTGATGTATGACATTCTCACAGGAGTGTAGTAGCATCTCATTGTTGTCTTGATTTGCATTTCTCTGACAATCAAAGACTTTGAGCATTTTTTCATTTGTTTCTCGACATTTTGGATCTCTTCTGGGGTTCTATCCATGACTCTCCCCATTTTTAGATGGAGCTATTTGTTTTCTTATTGTTGAGTTTGGCAAGCTCTTTATATATTCTGGTTATTAGCCTCTTGTCTAATGTATGGCATGTAAAGATCTTCTCCCATTCTGTGAGGGGTCTCTTGATTTGGGTAGTGATTACTTTTGCTGTGCCTTTTAATTCCTTGTCGTCCCATAGGTTGATGCTTGCCTTAGTCTTCTTTGTAACTGGATTGGTTTCATTGAAGATGTCATTAAAATTTATACGGAGAAGAATTCTGCCAATATTTTCCTCTAAGTATCTAGTAGTTTCTGGTCTAACATCCAAGTCCTTCATCCACTTGGAATTTACTTTTGTATTTAGTGAAATATAGTTTCATTCGTCTGCATGTTTCAACCCATTTTTTCCCAACACCATTTGTTGAAGAGACTCTGCTTCCCCCATTTAATAGCCTGGGCACCTTTGTCAAAGATTAGATGTCCATAGGTGTGGGGGATTACTTCTGGGCTCTCAAATCTACTCCACTGGTCAGTGTGTCTATTCATGTCCCAGTACAAAGCAGTTTTGATGACAACGGCCCTATAGTACAATTTGAGATCTGGGAGTGTGATGCATCCAATTCTGTTCTTTCTTCTCAAGATTGTTTTGGCGATTCTAGGTCTTTTCTGATTCCAGATAAACATTTGTAGCATTTGTTCTATTCTCCTAAAAAATGTGGTTGGGATCTTGATGGGGATAGCATTAAATCTGTACATGGCTCTGGGCAGTATAGTCATTTTGATTATATTAATTCTTCCAACCCATGAACATGGAATAGCTTTCCACTTCTTTGAGTCTTTTTCAATTTCCTTGAGCAGTGACTCATAAATTTCAGTATACAAATCTTTCACTTCTTTGGTTAGGTTTATTCCTAGATATTTTATTGTTTTTGTTGCTACAGTAAAAGGAATTGACTTCTGGATTTCAATTTCTTCTAACTTAGTGATTGCATAGAGGAATGCCACTGACTTGTGAATGTTAATTTTGTAGCCTGACACCTTACTGTATTGCCTGATGATTTCCAAAAGCTTCTTGCTGGATTCCTTAGGCTTTTCTATGTATATTATCACATCATCTGCAAATAGGGAGAGTTTGACTTCTTCTCTTCCAGTCTGTATGCATTTAATTCCTTGCTCCTGCCTGATTGCTATGGCAAGAACTTCCAACACTATGTTGAATAGTAATGGTGATAGTGTGCAGCCCTGTCTAGTACCTGATCTGAGGGGAAAGGCTTCCAGTTTTTCACTATTGAGTATGATGTTGGCTGTAGGTTTGCTATATATAGACTCTACTATCTTCAGGAATTTTCCATCTATTCCCATTTTTTGTAGTGTTTTGATCATAAAGGGATGTTGGATTTTTCAAAGGCTTTCTCTGCATCAACTGATATGACCATGTGGTTTTGGTCTTGCTTTTGTTGATGTGGTGGACCACGTTGATTGATTTATGTATATTAACCCAACCTTGCATGCCTGGGATAAGCCCCACTTGGTCATGATGAACAATCTTTTTAATATACTGCTGTATCCGGTTGGCTAGAACTTTGTTCAGTATTTTACCATCTATATTCATCAGAGATATTGATCTGTAGTTTTCTTTTTTGGTTGTGTTCCTGTCTGCTTTTGGTATCAGAGTGATGTTGGCTTCATAGAAGAGCTGGGAGTATTCCAGTGTCTTCAATCATCTGGAAGACTTCTAAAAGTAGAGATATTAGTTCTTCTTTGAAGGTTTTGTAGAATTCATTTGTAAAACCATCTGATCCAGAACTTTTATTTTTGGGAAGGTTTTTGATAACTGTTTCAATTTCACTAGCTGTAATGGGCCTGTAAATGTTATCTAGTTCCTCTTTTGGAAGTTTGTAGGTATCTAAGAAATTGTCCATTTCTTCCACATTCTCTAGCTTGTGGCATATAACTGTTCATAGAAGCCTCGCATGAGATGTTGAATTTCTGCAGTGTCTGTTGTGGTATCTCCTCTTTCATTTACTATCCGATTTATTTGGGTCTTCTCCCTTTTTTGTTTTGTGAGTCTGACTAAAGGTTTGTTGATTTTATTCACTCATTCAAAGAACCAACATTTACTTTCATTGATCTTTTGTATGGTTTTCTTATTTTCAATGCTATTTATTTCTGCCCTAACTTTAGTGACTTCTGTCCTTCTGGCTGCTTCAGGATTCCTTTGTTCTTCTTCTTCTAGGTCTTTAAGACGTGCAATCAGGCTGTTTATTTGTGCTTTTTCTTGTTTCCTAATCTGTCCGTGTATAGCTATGAACTTCCCTCTCAGTACTGCCTTAGCTGTGTCCCAAATATTTTCATAGCTTGTATCTTCATTTTTGTTGAACTCTCAAAACATTTTGATTTCTTCCTTTATTTCCTCTTTGACCCAGTAGTTGTTAAGGAGTGTACTGTTGAGCTTCCACATGTTGGGACTATTACTAATCTTTTGTTCATTGTTAAGTGTTAGTTTAATTCCACTGTGGTCTGAAAATATGCTTGGGATGATTTCAATGCTCTTGAATTTGCTGATGCTGTCTTTATGGCCCAACATATGGTCTATCCTTCAGAATGAACCATGTGGACTTGAGTAAATGTGTATTCCAGTTTCTTGCGGTGAATGACTCTTAAAATGTCCAATAGTTCTTGTGTATCTCATTTAGCTCCCTCATGTCTTTATTGATTTTCTGCCTGGATGATCTGTCAAGTTGAGAGAGTGGGGTGTTGAAGTCCCCTACTATGACTGTATTGCTGTTAATATATTGCTGTAGCTCTTTCAGTAGACGTTTGATGTATTTAGATGGCTTCTCACTGGGTGAATAGATGTTAATAACTGTTAAGTTCTCTTGATTGACTGATCCTCTGAGCATTAAGTAGTATCCATCCCTATTTTTTTAATTTACTTTAATGTCTATCATGTCAGATATGAGAATAGCTGTTCCTGCCCTTTTTTGTGGGCTATTGGCTTATATGAGTTTTCCATCCTTTCACTTTGAGTCTGTGTTTGTTGCGTTAGGTGGGTTTCCTACAGACAGCTTGTTGTTGGGTTGTGTTTTCTGATCCATCTTCCTACTCTGTGTCTTTTAATAGGTGAATTCAGGACATTGACATTAATTGGTATCAATGATTGAAGATATTTTAACACCATTCTTGTAGAGTTTTAGAGTGTTCTGGTCTATGGCCTATTTATGGTGGTCTGACTGTTTACAGGTGACCTTTCAGAACTTCTTTCAGGGCAGGCTTGGTGATAGTTGATTTTTTCAACTGTTGTTTGTCTGAGGTTTTTATGCCTCCATCTAGCCTGAATGACAGTCTAGCAGGATACAGTAGTCTTGTTTGAAAGCCTTTCTCATTGAGCACTGGACAGATGTCTTGCCATTCTCTTCTGACCAGTAGTATTTGTGTGAAGTCTACTGCTAATCTTATGAGCTTTCCTCTGTATGTGATTCTTTCTTTTTCTCTTGCAGCCTTCAGGATCTTTTCCTTATCCTTATTCCTTTCCATTTTAAAGTGATGTGTCTTGGTGTCTTTAAGTCTGAGTTAATTCTGTTTGGGACCCTCTGGGCTTCTTGAACCTTTTATGTCTTTTATTTTGTCTAGCCTAGAGTTCTCAGCTATTATGTCCTGAAGAATGCTTTCTTCCCCTCCCTCTCTTTCTTCCCCTGGTAAGCCAATAATGCATATATTATTTCTTTTAAAGTCATCCCATAGGTCTCTGTTGTTGTTTTCAGTATCTCTTAAACTCTTTTTGAGATCTCTCACTTCTTTTTTTATCTTTTTATCTACTCACAGATACAGAGTCAACTCCCAAAAGAACTGTATTTTTTTACAGTGCATTCACTGGGAAACAGCAGAGTCCTCTAGCTGACCTATCTTGATGTAACAAAATAATCAAAGGATACATAATCAGAAAAAAGTAGGTATTCCCAAAATTCACATACAGTAGTAGAAAGTAACAATAAGAGACATATGGGCCCCTTTAAAAGTTAAAAAAAAAAATAGCTTTATATTTAGGAAATGGATGTTTTTAAAAAATCTTTATCAGTAACTACCTGATACCACAAAGAATTCATAAACCAAAATATCCAAGACCCTATCTAAGATCCATACAGTCTGATATTCATTTCCTACTCATTCCATCAACCTCGATATAGGACTCAGTATTTCATTTCTCAAGAAACTGGGTCTGTGATGCTAAAATGCAGTCTGCAAGAGGAATAGCTCACCAGGCAGGAATGTGCCTTGCCATGTGTACACCCGTTTAAAACTCTAATACCATAAAGAGACCCCATGGCACTAGAGGAAGCTCCCATGTGGCGGTGCCTATCCCCATCACTTGTCTACCAGAATAAAAAAAAAGCCAGCTGGGGACAGATGAAATCAGGTATATATGAGGTCCTAGTTGGGGGGGGGGGGGGTGTCTATGGGTCTGTCTGCACTCAGAGGCCAGACTTCTTTTTTGTGTGTATTAAATACTTTAAATAACTTTCTTTCCCAAGAGCCCAAGATTGTACATTCTCTGAGAACAGCAATTTCTCTTTCTTTCTTTCTTTCTTTCTCTCTTTCTTTCTCTCTTTCTTTCTTTCTTTCTTTTTTTCACCACTAGGGTTACTGCTGGTTCTCAGTGCCTGCATGATACATGAATCCACTACTTAAGCTCTTCCTATCTCCCTCCCTCCCTTGTTTGCTTCCTTTCAACATGTCAGAGAAACTGACAGGAAATACAGGAATAGAAGAAAAACAGGGAGAAAGACCTGTAGCACTATTGTATCACTCACGACACTTCCCCTCTGTGGGTGGGAACTACGGGCTGCCAGGTAACATGGGTGCTCTGCCTGCGGGCCCTGCCCCACCCTCTCACTTCCTTTTCACCAGCAATAAAATAAAGCTCAAGAGTTTCAATGCTCTAAGACTACAGACTCAAATTCTTGTCTGGTCTCAAAGCTCATTCTTTCCCCATATACTAACAATGTTAAAAATTATGGGGGGGGGGGGCTGGAGGGAAAGAAGGGAGAGGGAGAGAAGGGAGAGGGAGAGAAGGGAGAGGAAAAGGAGGGAGAGGGGAAAAAGGAAAGAAGGGAGAGAGGAGGGAGAGAGAAGGGAGAAAAGATAGGGAGAGGGAGAGGGGGAGTGGGAGGAGTGGGAGAGAAGACGGGGGAGAGGGAGAGCACTAAGGCTGGAACCTGGGTGGTGTACATGGCAAAACAGCACATGAGTCAAGTGAGCTATTTCCCTGAGCCCCTCCTAAGTATCTCTTAGAGCAGATTCTTCTTCTGTGGCTTAATGAAACAGGAAAGGAATTCTTTACATACTCTTCTTAATGGTTTTGGTTTGCGGGTGTGGCTGAATCCCTCCAGCTGGAAGTCCATAGGTGCTTATTCGCTGCACAAGACTTGCTACATTCCCGTGCCGTTCCCTCTTGATGGGCAAATTGCTATCCTTGGATTCTGGCTCTCTCTTAATTTCCTGTAAGAGTGAAAACGAGGAAAAAGGTCTATTATTCAATTTTAAAATATAAAAATCTGTTCTGCCAAGTGATCATACAAAGCATGGCGTATAAAGTTGTCAAGCTTTGCTTCTACCCACATACCTAAGGAATGGGCTATACTACAGTAACAGGGATTCAGTTTCAATTTAAGTTCTCAGAACTAGAGATGGAGGTTAAAAAAAAAAAATACAGAAATACCCAACATTCAGAGAAATCCTAAGATATATAAACAAGCCAGAATGCAGTGTGAATGACAGGCAATTCTGTGAAGGGTAAGATTTTAAGTATATGAGAATTTGCAGGCCATACACTTTTCACTACAACAATGAACTCACCACTTTTAGTGCAAAAGTAACTACATACTTTACTGAATGAAGCATACAAAGCAATGTTTCAGTAAGATTTTATGTATGGACACTGAAATTTTCATGCCATGCCATGAAATAATTGTTATGATTTCACCAACCATTTTCAACATTCTTAGCATTTTTAGCTATTACATTACAAATATTGATACTATTCAAACTTGGTGAAGGGGTATATTTTGATGAATATTGCTCTAATTTAATAGAAGAAATGCAAACCTTCAATAAAAAGAATATGAAATTTTCTTGGATAACAAAAAGAATAGAAAATAATACTGATCGAAGATAGGACAAAAACTCAGTTCTCACTAATGTTAATTTTCTACTTAGGAACTATTAGTAAGGCTTCTCCCTGTTCTTTCCTTTTATCTAACTAATCCTTTAAATAAAATACAGGTTAATACTCTAGCAACCATTTTACCCCAAAACTTGGCATTTTTTTCCGACTTTGAAAGTGACTCCAGAATATCAAGAGCCCTCAGCGGCAGGTACACACATCCCATCACTGTTGGGCCTTAAAGCCAGCCCCCCACCCATCTGCTCCATGCTACATTGCTGACACTATGATCTACTTACATAATCATTGTTTTGCCTGAAAGATCCCCACCATGTTATCCCCTCAGGGTATTGCTAATTCAGTTATAACCATGGCAACAGATGCTAAGGGCGCTTACACCTTCCCAGCATGCCTTTTGCCTCTCTCCACCCCCTTTCCTAGCCATTTCTGTTTCCGACTTGCCATTTCCATTTTTACCCTATAAGCCGGCTGCAGTTCTGGTTTCACTCTTTCTCTTCCACGTCCCAACCTGGAGAAGACCTGGAGAAGGGCTGGCATGCATAGCGGGAGGCAGCCATTTTGCTAGCTCCACGTGGCCTAAACCCACTGTGCTCACAGCTGACTCTTGGGCGTCCGCATCAATAAAGAATTGTATTACCACACCGCCACCGGTTCCTCGTCTCTGTCTCCGGCAAAGCTAGCCGGACATTTTGGCACACCAACTTAGGACCTAACCCGCCCAGCCCCAGGTAAGTATACGCCGCTTGGCTCTCTGCAGCCTCGTGTTTTATGAAGGCACTGTGGTTCCTTTTTTCCTTATTATTTTTCTGAGACCTTCCTCCTTATGAAGAGGTTTCCCAAACCCCCTACTCTTTTTTCATGAGACAGTGTCTCTGTCTCTGCAACATTTTGCTCTGGGCCACACCTTGGTTCCTCGTGATCGTGATCATAGAGCTTGGGAGATGCACAGAGATTTCCCCTGGGACTTCCTGGACTCCCTCTCCCGTGTCTCCTGCAGAGAAGGAAGACTCTTAACTCGCAGAACCTTCTCCAGAACCTTTGAAATCCCCAAGAATGGAGACATGTGGTTAGTTCTACACTCCTAATTAGATTCTTTCTTCTATGGAAAGACATTTTTGGGAATGGGTGCCTGTAGCAATCCGGCAGGAACAGTCAGAACCAGCCTAACTGGGATTTTGAGGCTCCTTTTGGAGTAGGATGCCCTCCAGGACTAATAATGAGACATAGCGGGATCTGAAAATCTGCTTCAAAGAGCCCCCCCCCAAAAAAATGCTGAACACAGCCATTATTTCTAGAGGCATCTAGAAACATTCCAAAAAACTTGTTTTCCTCTTTTGATCTTTTTTTTTAAGTCTTGGTATAAATGCAAAACGTTTAATCTTCAACTGTGTGAGTAAGGGCAGAGGGTAGATAGCATAATGGTTATGCAAAGAGACTCTCCTGCCTGAGGCTCCAAAGTCCCAGGTTCATTCCCCTGCACCACCATAAGCCAGAGCTGAGTAGTGCTCTGGGGAAAAAAAAAAAAAAAACTGTGAGTAAAATAAGAGTACTGATCTAAATGTGTGTTTGACATAATATGTCTTCGTAACAAAAGTTTTTCTCCTCTTGTGTGTTATAGACTACATGCTTATGTGTGTGTGTGTTTGAAGTTTGGTAAACATTAACTTTAAGGTTAAAAGTGTAACTCTGAAGCTACATTCTTACCAGCTAAAGTTAAATGAAGAAGTTTTCAACATGATTCTCATAAAGGTTAAATTAATTTGCTAAAGTAACTGAGTATTTAAGGTAAAAGACTAAATATTTAACATGACAATTCATCATCTCCAAAATTAAAATACAAATTCTCTATACTTTTGGAGGGTTCCCAAAAGTGCCCTGTAAACTAATCTTGTGAAAATTAATCCACAACAAATCTGACATTGTAAATACTCTAAAAAAAAAAAAAAATATATATATATATATATATATATATATATATCACTAACATGTGTTTACTCTCTAAGTAACCTCAGTTTGTTTAAAGTCTAAAGTAAAAAAAGTTAAAAATCAATATAATTTAACTAAATTTGGTCTGAAGATCCTGCTGTACAGAGACTGCTACACGAGGTCACATAAGATGACCTTTAAACAAAATTATAGATACTTAAACCAATTATAGTCATCAAGTTATCAACTATAGTAAACTTCTAACTTGTTAAAAGTTTTTTTCTTCACAAGTAATTGATTACAACTATGTCAAAGCCGTCACATGAAGAAGCATCTGCTCATATGGTAAGATATTAAACTATATAAGAAGTTTCCCTATATACAACTTGTGTAAATTAATAACAACATTCACATTTTTTCTACACTTAACTGGTGTATCTCATTTTGCCACTATAGGCCGGCCTCTGTCAGCCAATGATTTCAAGACTTTTTTCCTTTATAACATCACCCATACCACAGACATCCCTTACAACCCCCAAAGACAAACGGTTGTTGAGAAGGCCCGCCAAACACCTAGGCCTAATTAAGTAAAGAAAAAAGGGGAATACATGCCCCCAATATTCAGTTGGCTAAGGCACCAACTACATTAAACCTCTTTTAATATCTATAAAAATTCGAACCAGATGCCCTGCTAACCATGGCAAGCAAATATGTTTGTGTTTCCTTCACAGGAATCCCCGGAAAACCATCTGGACCCCTGCACAATCTGACATCGCCCACTAGATAGCACGACAACAGCACCCCCCCCTGAAACCCATGATGTGACCTGACATGATCTGAAGAATCTGATTCAGACTCCAAAGATAGAACTTTCTTACTGCCTTTCTCTCGCTCATCGCTGTCTGCCCTTCCTGCTTCTGCTTCACCTGTCACATTTTGGCAGTTCCAGCTCACTCTACAGAAAAGCAAAATTCCAGTGGCTGACCTTCCCCATTGAGATAGACGTGCAGCATTTCATCCCCCGGCATTTCTTCCCCTGATCGTCGGCTTTGGACTGACAATTCTATCAGACTTGCTGGTACACCTTTGTACACTCCCATTACATTGCTAGACTTCTTGAGGACTGACTGTAGCAGTCCATGGACTTTGCAGCCAGCTGTCTTGGAACTCTGCAACGCCAGATCACCCCTCTCACCCCTCAGCCTATCAGGCCCCCACTCCTCCGCCTACCAGGCAGCGCCCCCTTTCTGTCCCTCAAGCAGCCCCTCTCCACCTACCAGGCCTCTTTTCACGCTGTCCCTTGCTACTCTTACTTATCCCTCCCTGTCCTGTGCCAGTTCTTTTTGAAAACACCTACACGGTATCATTCAGGTTTCTTCCCAAGAGGTTTCTGTTCACCTCTACACTACTATTCCTCTGTCAGAGATGGAGTCTTTTACAGACATTGACCCATTTAAATATGGCCATTGGAAAGAGGGAATCGTTGGGAAATTGTGAGGATGTGGTTGAGCTTGGCAGGGCTTTAACCTGAGGAGTGTGTCAATCCTGTTAGTCTCTCTCTCTACTGAGAGGTTGAGCAAGGAGAGACAGTAGCAACCCCAAAGGTGTGCCTCATCCTATCAGACTCCCTATTGTCTCACAAAGCACCCCACATTCCTGATAACTATGGCCATTAGATAAAAAGGATGGGGGAGATGTCCAGCCTTAAAGCCAACCCCCCCCCCCCCGCTATCCCCTCAGGGTATTGCTATATCAGTTAAAACCATTGCAACAGTTGCTAAGGATGCTTCCACCTTCCCAGCATGCCTTTTGCCTCTCTCCACCCCCTTTCCTAGCCATTTCCGTTTCCAACTTGCCACTTCTGGTTTTTACCCTCTAAAGCCCACTACTGTTTCGGTTTCGCTCTCTTTCTCTTCCACATCCCGACCTGGAGAAGACCTGGAGAAGGGCTGAAGCGGGAGGCGGCCATTTTGCTAGCTCCACGTGGTCTAAACCCACTGTGCTCACACCCAACTCTGGGGTGCCTGCATCAATAAAGAATTCTATTACCACACTGCCACGAGTTCCTCGTCTCTGTCTCCAGTGAAGCTAGCCCGGCACATCACAACTCAAATCAACCCACACAACTGTGAACATTCGGTAAGTAAGAAAGGTTTTGATACATAGCTAATGTCAACATAAGGCTGACCAAGAAAAAAAGCACAGTGTGAATAATTCTGTGAGAATGTTCTATATTAATTTCATTTCAAAAACAAACAGTGGAGGGAAGCAGATTCAAGGAAAGTGACAAATACAGACAATGAAGGGTATCAAGACAGGGGCAATGAGATAGTTCACCCAGGAGGGCACCTGCTTTGCATGCAAAGGACCCAGGTTCAAGCCCAGGCCCATGCAGCACTGAGGGAGGCTTCTGTGAAGTGATGTCTATCTTTGTCTCCACCTAAAAATAAGTCAGCCTGGAGCAGTAAAGTTCAACAATGATGGGGAGGAAGAGAAAGTTAAGACTATATTCTTCATCTGTACTAAGGTAATCAAAAATACTTCATTATAATTGTATTAACCAAAGAGGTAACTTCAAAGATTAATCAACAAAATTCACAAACTATTCCTTCTAGTTGTAATAGTAAGTACGGATATGTATATAGTTTATCTGACTGTGGCCAATGTGTGGTCATGGTGCAAAAACAGAAACTAATTACATCTATGCCAAAGAATCAAAGGTCACAAAGAATAATAAAAACCAGTCTAGAGGCCATGAATGTCTCTAATTCACAAAAGAGATTAACTGATCATTAAAGTAGATGTCTCTATAAGCCTGAAATCTTGTTTTCAATGTGTATTCCTCTAGTGATTTTATCTAATAAGAAGTTTGTGTGCTTACAAATAGTGTAAAAATCAAATTGCTCCAGGGCATCTAGGGGGGAAAAAAACTGTATTTAAGTAAAAACACTCGAATAAATTGAAACCCTTACATACCTCTCCTACTGTTAAGTATCACCAACTAATTCTATTGTAGTCTATTAAAAGATTAAAAAAATAATAAAGGTCATATAAAACCAAGTGGTCATTTCCTTCATGTAAATAATTTTCTCCCTCCAGGTTCATCACTGGGGCTCCGAGCCAGCACTACAAATCCACCATCGCTCCAGTGGCTTTTTTTCCCTTCTCTTTCTCTGCAGCAGACAGGTTCTTGCACTAGTCCTTGCACATGTGCACCACTGCCAGGCCCCAAGCAAATAATTCTTATGAAACAGTAGAATACAGCAAGACTTAAAAATTAAATCAGCATTCTTCCAGAAAGAAAACCTGATAGTTAAAACAATAAAATAGTCATGAAGTCCTTTCTAAAGTAGACATGCATAGCAGATCATATTATTCACCAAACTTATTAAACTTTTATTTTTTAAAAAATATTTTATTTATTGTAATGAAAGACACAGAGAGAGACAGACAGACACCATAGTGCACTGCTCAGCTCAGGCTTATGGTGGTGCTGGGCATTGAACTCAGAACCTCGGCGCCTCAGAAATAATAATAAAGTCTTTTGCAGAACCAGTATGCTGTCTCTCCAGCCTTAAAGTTTTCTTTGAAAGTAGCTTCTAAGATTTTAAATTCATTAAAAGACATAATGGCTTACATAAGTATTTGACTTATGTTTTAACCTGTAGAATCTAGAAATAAAATAACATTTTAAAGTAATAAAAATTATCAAATTACCCAATTAAAAAATAAGTCTTATGACTTAAAACCATCAAATGACTGTAACTCAGGTCAGCTTCCTGAAATATTTAAGTGTGAATAAATTTTGTTTCCTTGTTACTTTGATCAAAATGTCCAAAGCCTTTATCAAACTCAGACCTCCCCTAAGAGTAAAGACTTCATTGCTATATTAAAGTAACAGGAATGCACTTACCAGCGTCTGAGACTCCTGTGAATATATCCACTTATTTTTCAAAATACCAAAGTTTAAAAAAAAAATGCATAAACGATACAGATTACGTAAGAATCTGTAGTGGCGCCAGGATGATAAAGGGCAAGAAAGCTGCTTCAAAGATGGAAAATGAGTGGCCCCATCCAGAATACCGTCCTGACTGATAAAAACTCTGACCCCTCTGAAATCTTAGTTCACCGGTATTTCGGCTTTCTCTGTAACACTACCCCTTGAGCTTCGAAACTTGTACAATTGAGTCCTCCCTTCTCCACCTTTCTCCTCTGGACTTACCCAAGTGATCAGACTCTGCACTGCACTAATACCAGAAGAAGTCCATCAGCGAGCAGAGTTCACTAACGTTTACTGCCTATCTACAGCCAATCAACTACACTGTTAGGGACTATCATGTGTAGTCCTGCTCTTTACATGTATATCATAAAATAAAAGGTATTAACTATGCATACTACCTTTCTAATAAACACAAACCTATCTGAGTATTAATGGTAACCAACATTATAGTTTTCTGAGCACTACTAGCAATTTAAGAAAAAAACCGGCAGGGTGGTGGTGGCACACCTACCTGGTAGAGCACACACGCCACAATGTGCAAAGACCCAGGTTCAAGGCCCTGCTTCCCACCTGCACGAGTGGTGGAGCAGGACTTCTGCTGTCTCTCTGTCTTCCCTGCCCCATTAAACAAAGCAACAATAATAAAGAGATATTTTTAAATGTCATTATATCACTTGTGAAGAAAGAAAGGAACTTCTATATTGAGTGTTAAGACTTGTAAAGATATGCATTACAATCTTTATTAATTAGTATGTCTCACCACCACAAGTTTCCTTGTGGAGAAATGGCACAAATGTACTTTTTCCTGCTCTTCCCACAATACAAAGCTTAAAATTCTGGACATTATATGTTAATAATAGACAAGAATGTTTTGAAAGATCAAGAATGATTAGTCAGGGTGACCAAACCGGTCAGTGAGTTCACTGGGACTTCTTTTGCCTTACATATTCCAGACTGAATACTGGAGAAGCCACAAACCTGGAAATAGCAAAGAGCTAGGGAGTAGGGGGCAGGTGATTCAAGAATAAAAGCCATGGGCTGGGCGGTGGCGTACATGGTTGAGCACACACTACAATGCTCAAGGACCCAGTTCAAGCCCCCAGTCCCCACCTGCAGGGGGAAATTTTCACAGGTGGTGAGCAGGTCTGCAGGTGTCTCTCTTTCTGTCTCCCCCCATTGCCTCTAGATATGTGGCTATCTTCTATAAAATACCTACAGCAAAAGCCGGGGGGTGGGGGGGATAGGCTTCTACCCTAAGCAGAAACCCGCGAAACATTTCAACCACCGCCACCTCACATCCCCATGCAAGGAGATTCCCCTCCCCGCCCCCGCCCCCGCCCCGGCCCCTCAATCAGGTATGAATGAGCCCCCTCTGCTAGCCATGGAGGTCACAGGAAGTAGAGGCCACTTCCTGACCTGCTTTACGATACTTCATAGGTAAGGCAGCTTTTTGGTTTGTTGTGGTTGGCTTACAAGTGTAAAGAGAGTGAGAGCCCAGCATCCAGCAAATCAGTTTGTACCGTTTTTCTTCGTTTCTTTTTTTACCTCCAGGGTTATCGCTGGGGCTCTGTGCCTATGAATCCACTGCTCCATGGCAGCCTTTTTGCCTCACCACTTACAAAGCAACCCCCCCCCCTTGCAGCTGGGCAGCAAGGGGCTCGAACCAGGATCCTTGCACTTAGTACTATGTGTGCCTAAGCCGGTGCACCACCACCTGGGCCCCGTTGGCGATGTTTTTCAAAGAGCATTTCTCACTTCATATCTCTGTGTCATGTGCTAGTAATTCTCACAATATTTCAAACACTTTTATTGTATCTGCTAAGGCTGTCTGTGAGCAGTGACCTTAGATGTTACTACTGTAACCGGCTGCCATAAGCCACACCCACGTCAGACAGGGAGTTTAACAAATGTGCCCTGTGCTGAGTGCAGATGATCAACTACTGACTGGTCAAACACCTGTCTGTCTCCCTCTCCTCAGGCTTCCCTCTATTCTCAGACACAATAACTGAAATTGGACCAATTCATAATCTTTTTTTAAAATTTTTTTAGTATTTATTTATTCCCTTTTGTTGCCCTTGTTTTTTTTTTATTATTGTAGTTATTATTGTTGTCATCGTTGTTGAATAGGACAGAGAGAAATGAAAAGAGGAGGGGAAGACAGAGAGAGTGGAGAGAAAGACAGACACCTGCAGACCTGCTTCACCACCTGTGAAGTGACTCTTCTGGGGGGGGGTAGGGGGGACTCGAACCGGGATCCTTACGCCGGTCCTTGCGCTTTGCACCACCTGCGCTTAACCCACCGCACTACCGCTCGACTCCCCCAATTCATAATCTTATAATGCCTTGTAAGTGTCTAAGTGAGAAGGAGTCATGTGTCTCTATCTTAGAAATGATTAAGCTTAGCAAGAAATGCATGTGAAAGTTGACACAGGTCAAAATCTAGGCCTCCTGGCCAGCTACCAGGCTGCTACTGCAAAGGGAATGTTCCTGCAGGAAATCACAAGCGCTATCCCAGTAAACAAACACACGGCAAGAAAGCAAAAGCATTATCGCTACTATGCAGAGGTTTGTCATCTAGATCAAACCGGTCTCGACACGCCTGCAAACTAAATAAAGCCCGTCCCAGCAGCAGGCCTCACGTCTCTTCAAAGACTGAAGCTAGCAGAGGTTGGCTCACCATTTAAGGAAAGAACCCATTTCCTCGACAAGAAAATGCAAGGTGAAGAGGGGACTCTTAATCAGACTCCATCAGGAACCGGGGAGAGAAAGAGGAGGAAAAGGGAGATACATTTGGATGTTTTGTGTGACTTGGAAAGGAAGATAGGACCTTAAAAAAAAAAAAAAAAAAAAAAAGAGCAAACACAGAGACAAATATAGACAGACAGTTGTAAAAATACTAATTAAGCCCCTTATCTGCAAACTTGGGAGAACTGCTGTAGCTTCCTATGGAGGGACTGGGGATCTGCTAATGCAAAGTTGCAGCAAAGTCACACTTAACAGAACCACAGAGTTACTTTTTAAATTATCTTTATTTACTGGACAGAGACAGAAACTGAGAGGGGAGGGGGTGACAGAAAGGAACAGAGACAGATACCTGCAGGTGGGGACCGGGGAGCTCGAACCCAGGTCCTTATGCACTGTAACATTTTGCCCCCCACGCCCTTTTTTTTTCTTTTTTCTTTCTTTTCTTTTCTTTTTTTTTTTTTTTAATAACCAGAGCACTTATCAGCTCTGGCTTGTGGTGGTGCAAGAGGGATTGAACCTGAGACTTTGGAGCCTCGGGCATGAGTCTGTTTGCATAACCGCTATGCTATCTATCTACAACACACACACACACACACACACACACACACACACAGAAGATGGTTACAATCAACTCCTGAGCTCATGTGAACGAACAGCCGTTTACAGCTGGAGAATGCCATCTAGGACCTTACTAGCTGGAGGAGTTGGCTGGCAGCTGCTGACTTTAATTTAAAGCCAGTATTTAGAAAGCGTTGAGAAAATACTAGGGTCTGTCAAAGTCACGCTCAGTCTCCTCACCCTGAGTTCTGTAAAGTAAATAACAAAATCTAATTGCAACATATCTGTTTAGAACACGGTCTCCTGAACATGTAAGCTCATTGTCAAGACGTAAGAAAATAAGGGGGGGAGAAAGACTTCCTTGCAAACTATGAAAGCTCTTGGTCACCCAAGAGGTCGACAGAGATTTACAAAATGAATGTTATTCTCATGCCTATTAATGCACATCCACTCTCAAATCCCTGAATCCAGGCATTATTTTGATGTTCAAATCTTATTATTTTAAATATATATTTTATAGGGTGGGGGAGACAGCATAATGGTTCTGCAAACAGATTCTCATGCCTGAGGCTCTTAAATCCCAGGCTCAATTCCCCCGCACCACCATAAGTCAGAGCTGAGCAGTGCTCTAGTGTTTCTCTATGTGTGTCTCTCTCGCCATCTCTCTCAAAAATAAAATATGTAAAATTTTTTTAAAGTCTTAATTAATATATATATATTTATATATACTTTTTTTTTTTTTTAACAAGACTACAGCTGCCATCCACTGTGATGCTCTGATGAATCTGGGCTAAGGCCATTAAAAATCTTCCAGAGGGGAAAAGGTAGGTAGCACAATGGTTATGCAAAGAGATTCTCACGCCTGAGGCTCCAAAGTCCCAGGTTCAATCCCCCCGCACCACCATAAACCAGAGCTGAACAGTGTTCTGGGGGAAGAGGAAGGGAGTCTTCTGGAAAAGACTCACAAACTCTAGATGTCACTAGCACCCACTGGGGACCAGAGGGGGCGGTGTTGACCGCTATGCGAAAAAGACTTCCATATCTCTGAGATCCCTGATTTAATGACTCTTGTCTTTTTCATTAAAATGAGTAAGTGAATAAGGAAATACTTTAAAGAGTTAAAGCGCATTCATGAGGCCTGAGGAAAGAGATCCCTCCCTGAAAGAGACTCCAGGACCAGTCCCCACTGTGGCCATATGCCAGAGCTGTGGAGTGGTGGTGTGTCTGTCTCTGTCTCTCTGTCTCTCTCTGTCTCTCTCCCCCTATGAAGACAGGCTTCTTTTTCCTTTTCCTTTTCTTTTCTCAGTATTGTCCCTTCTTAGTAAAGTAAAGTCTAGATTTAGATGCAAGGTTTTCCAACCAATATTTTGATTATTTTAATAAACTTGTACCTCTTAACATTCTGAGCAGGATTTGAACACAGAGTCTCAGCTTTTGATAAGTCCACATGGTCACAGAGAGAGCTAAGGTGGGCGCCTTGCCATGCCCAGCTTCAAGCAAGCACCCAGCACACTGGGGGAAGCGCCAGTGTGGCGTCTCTCCTTATCTCTATTTTGTTCTCTCTAAAGGAAAAGGTGTCCCAAGACAGTGAAATTGTGTATGCGCAAAGCCCTGCTTCTGCCAAGGAAAATATAATCACAGTAGCAGTAGTGGTGGTGGTGGTGGTAGTTAGTGGTGGTAGTTAGTGGTGGTAGTAGTAGCAGTATCAGTACTAACTTTTCCTCTAACAACCTCCCAAAGATGTCTACTCTCAGTAACTGAAGCAACATTCCAAACGCATCTTATTTTAACCCCCTCACCTTCAAAGAATTGCTTTTTTCCATCCCAAAGGACTCAGCAATAAAAAGATCATTGCCAGCAGATCATTTTATTTTATAAATGTAAGATTTTAGTTCCACAGAAATAATGGGGTGACTCTTCAGTTATCTCCAAACTATTCTAGTAACATTCTTGTCATCTCGCCTCCATGAAACCATCATGATTCACTAGTCTCTTCCAAGCTAATCAAGTTTTATTTTGCAGAGAGAGGAAGACACAGTGAGGAACACCAAAGCACTGCTCAGCTCTGGCTCACTGTGGTGAGGGGACTGCGCCTGGGACCTCAGAGCCTCAGATGCGACAGGCTCTCTGTGTCAGCATAATGCTATTTACCCCCACCCATATTTTTTTTTCTTCCCTTAAAGACTAAATTCCATGACACAACACAAGGTATTTAGCTGAGAACATTTACCTTAACAAAGTTATCAGGAAACATTCCTCTTCTTCCATTTAGTTCTCCTTCGAGCCATCCTTCTTCCTGAAGTGTTCTCACGTTCCTGATGGTCTCCCCAACACGAATAGTCAACTCATCGTCATGCACAGCATCATAGTCATATTCCACAATATAGTCAACTGAAAAGAAGAAAGAAAGAAAGAAAGATGTGTTTCGAATCCACCTATGAAATCCTGGGACTAGGGATATAATTGCATCTGTTTATGATCACCAGCACCACAAAAATAACAACAGAGACACAAAGGAGTTTCTTGTAAAACAACAGATAATGTTACAGAAACAGCAAGGTTCACTCAGTGACTGCAAACACTGGCTACGCTAGCAAATCTCTCGATTTCTACATAGAGTAAACAGCACAGTACACTTTTCACACAGAAAGAAGTCTCAATATCATCTGTAGTTCTTGTCACCATGTATTCAGATAAATATCCATTACTAAAAACTCCAAGGACCATCTCCTGATACTCATGTCCTTGTGGAATTATCTGACAAAGGTGAACCAAACCTAAATTTGGCTTCTAACCAGCAGAATGAACAAGGATGACATATTATATGTGACTACATAATATTTTAATACCCATGTTGCTAAGCAACTCTCTGATATGATGACTGAATAGGAACGTAGCTCAGCTGTGTGCTGACCTTTGAGAGGACCACAGACAAGCAACTGAATGAGGCAGGTCTTGAGCGAACAGCTAGCAAACCTCTTAGGCCTTCGAATCAACATCCCCCAACGAATGGAGCCAACAGCCACAGCCACATACATTAGCTTAGAAGAAAAAGCGTCCTCGGCTGACAGAGACTCTACCCTGGCAAACAGCCAGACGGTGTCCTTGCTGGGGAACCAGTTAACCACGACCAAACCATTGAAGCCTACAACTGTCACACAGTAAGCGGGCATTGTCTTAGATCATCGCTACGAACAGCAATACCGTCACAGATAGCAGGGAAAAATTTCACGTTCAGAAATGAACGTTAACAAGAACGTTTTACAGCTCCTGTCTATCCAGAACTTTGCAGTGCAGTACTAAATCTAGAATGCAGGAAATCATATATAATCACTAGCTGGCTGGCAGGGCTGAATGAAACACACGCGGTAGGTAACACATGTCTTAGTCAAGATGACAGACTGACCACAATACTAAGCCTATTTGTGGACTTAGAAACTGTGTAGCTCAGACCCCTATTTCTTCCCTTCCCTTAGTCAGTCACCCTGACGCTCTTTTTTAAAATGTTTCTTTATTAGTAGAAGTACGTTACTAGATTACAAGATCACAATCACAGCTGCACACCACACCCACCAAAATCCCATATCCCCAGCACCCCACCTCCCAGATAGTCACAGTTCTCACGAGTCGTATAAACAGTTTGCTTGCTTCTGCTTTGTTTGATTGGAGTTTCTTCTTTTTCTTTTCTTTTTTTTGTTTTTTTTTTTTCCCAAGTTCATGTGAATTAGTCTCTGGACTCCACATGAGTGAAACCATCAGGCAGTGTGTCTTACATCTCTTTACTTATTTCACCTGAAGAGAGGAAGCTTACTTAGTAGTGAAGCAGTGCTGCAGTTGTCTCTTTCTCTCTATCTCCCCTAACCACCCCCTCTCAATTTCTAGTTCCTATCAAATAAATAATTAAAAAAGAAAGAAAATGCATCGCATTCATTAAAAAAAAAAAATCACTAGGAAACACTCTAAACAAGTTCACACACATAGAAAACCTCAAAGTTCATAGTCTATGCAAGTTTCAGAATCGCTAAATAACTACTTTTAAAAATCATTGTTTTCTCCCCTCCCCTCCTGGAAAAAGAAACTTGCCATGGGCTGAAAGACAGAGCAGCACGTAGAGTGCACACCTTGTCGTCCGCAAAGCCGAGATGTGAGGACACCACAAAGAAATACCGTGGCTCTAGGGGAAGTTCCAGTCAAGCCTGGAGCAGTGAAGTGATGGCATAGCAAAAGGCTCCAATTAAAAAAAAAAAAAAAAAAAAGAGGGTTAAGCGCAGGTGGCGCAGAGCACAAGGACCGGTTCAAGCCCCCACCTGCAGGGGAGTCGCTTCACAGGCGGTGAAGCAGGTCTGCAGGTGTCTATCTTCCTCTCCCCCTCTCTGTCTTCCCCTCCTCTCTCCATTTCTCTCTGTCCTATCCAACAACGATGACATCAACAATAATAATAACTACAACAACAATAAAAACAAGGGCAGCAAAAAGGAAATAAATAAATAGAAGGAAGGAGGGAAGGAGGGAAGGAGGGAAGGAGGGAAGGAGGGAAGGAGGGAAGGAGGGAAGGAAGGAAGGAAGGAAGGAAGGAAGGAAGGAAGGAAGGAAGGAAGGAAGGAAGGAAGGCAGCCTCTAGAATCAGTCTCCCTGACAAACTCTACCTAACATTTAAGGGGAAAAGTTCTGGGGCCGGGTGGTGAGTGACGAAGGCACACTCGGTTGAGTGCACACGCCATGCACAAAGACACAAGTCCAAGACCCTGGACCTCACCTGGAGGGAGGAGTCCTGAAGCAGGGCTGCAGGTGCCCCCCTTCCCTCCCTATCTCCCCAGTCAATCTCCGCTTCTCTTTGTCCACCTCTAAAACAGCGGGAACCTTCCCCATTCTCTATAAATACATACGTCTGGCTCATTTTCCTGCAGGCTTCTCTCAATCCATACCGTCTGATACTGCATCTGCTCAACTCAACCAGATCGGTTCAACCAGTACCACCTCGCCATGGTTCACTTCAGACGTGTCCAGAGACGCTGGGCCTGGCATGTCAACCCTTCAGCTCCATCACCCTGATGAGACCTTTCCTAGCTCACAGGACTCCTGAGCTCCATTTCAGGTGGTGCACTTTCTGACAAACTTACAGAGCCTAGATAGAGACCAGGGCCATGAGGCAGGGCACAGGTAAACATGTACACGTAAAGTTAGGGGAGATATATGCATAATAGTTTGCAGTGACTCAGAAATGCACCAAGCAAGCACAAAGACCTAAAACAGACACCACACTTAGCCCTAGATGCCCTCCTCACCTACTTCCTAGTCCACTTCCCTCAATCGCTCTAAGGTCAACCTTGTCAGGCAAAGTAAGGACTACAAAAACTGGAGAAGGGCAAGAGACTGGCATATTTTAATGATCTCGGTGTATCTCTCTCTCTCTCTCGATAGTTTTTTTTTAATTTCTTTACTGGGAGATTAATGGTTTACAGTTGACTTCAAAACACAATACTTTGTGTACATGGATAACATATCCCAGTTTTACACATAACCCCCCCAGGTCCTCCTCTGATGATGGCCCTTCTTAGTCACTATGAGGCCACCCTATTACCCAGGGCCCTAGTCAGGGAATCCTGGGATTCCCACACAGACATGACGGGACTAGACCTCTAACAGAGCCCTCTCTCCACCATCACTGGTCGTCTCCATCAAGAACAACACCATAAACCCTCTGTGGGCCTCTACAGGACCTTGCCCTCAGTGTAGAGCAGCAGTGGTAGAAATGGCCCCAATCTCTGAAGGGAGGCTGGTCAGCCTCCTCTGCCCCTGGAGGAAGACGGGTCCTGACATGAGCGCAGCCTAGAACGTTCCCAGCTGTGACCATGGGCTGTGAGCTCAGACTGGCTCACATCAATGGGCTTATAGTAACAGGGCTTATCTAATTTTTCTCATATTTGGGCGCTACTCTTCTCCCTGATCCATTTTTCTAGTTCTATTTCCAACTCTGACACCCTCTCCCCAGATAACACCTTTGGTCCACCTGCATGTTAGATGTCGAGCTCAGGCAAAAATTAGTAAAGACATGGGCCCCTTGGAATAGACCTAAAATAGACTTAACAGCTTTTTCCAAAACGGAGACCCCAGATTTCATCTGCTATATTCTTGCCTTTAGGTTCCTGATTATTAACCAATTTGTTCTGCTTTATATCCTAATGCTTTTCAGCCCAAGTTGCAGATGCTACCATGATACCAACCGGACTTCCCTGGGCAGATGACACCACCAATGTGTCCTGGAGCCCCACATCCCCAGAGCCCTGTCCCCCTAGGGAAAGAGAGAGACAGGCTGGGAGTATGGATCCACCAGCCAACACCCATGTTCAGCAGAGAAGCAATTACAGAAGCCAGACCTTCCACTTTCTGCATCCCATAATGATCCTGGGCCCATGCACCCAGAGGGATAGAGAAAAGGGAAGCTTCCGGGGCCAGGTAGTAACGCACCTGGTTGAGCACACAATGGACAAGGACCGGGAGCCCCCGGTCCCCACCTGCAGAGGGAAAGCTTTGCAAGTGGTGAAGCAGGGCTGCAGGTGTCTCTCTATCTCTCTCCCTATCACCCCCTTCCCTCTTGATTTCTGGCTGTCTCCATCCAATAAATAAAGACTTAAATTTTTTTTTAAAAAAATAGGGAAGCTTCCAATGGAGGAGATGGGATGCAGAACTCTGGTGGTAGGAATTGTGTGGAACTGTACCCCTCTGATCCAATGGACTTGTGGATCATTATTAAATCAATACAAAAAAAGCACTTCCATGGACAAGGGAATAAAAATGATGGCAGGTTAATATAATGACAGCAATAAAAGGCACATTTGTGTTCACTGATAGCACACAAGAGTAATGTGAATGAATCGAGGAGAATTATATTAAATGAAAAGGCTGACTTCAAGCGCTTAGGTACTCCATAACCCCATTCATGACATCCTCAAGAGAAAAGCTAAAAAGAGGAAGAGCAGATAGCTAGTTGTCAGTGTGGGGGAAGACAGGAAGGGTATGACTACAAAGAGTGTAAGAGTGTTTGCTTTGGGGGGGGTCAGGCGGTAGCACAGCGCCTTAAGCGCACATGGCACAAAGAGCAAGGACCGGCATAAGGATCCCGGTTCGAGCCCCCGGCTCCCCACCTGCAGAGGGGGTCACTTCACAGGCAGTGAAACAGGTCTACAGGTGTCTGTCTTTCTCTCCTCTTTGTCTTCTCCTCCATTTCTCTCTGTCCTACCCAACAATAACATCAGCAACAATAATAATAACCACAACAATGATAAAACAACCAGGGCATCAAAAGGGAAAAAATGGCCTCCAGGAGCAGTGGATTCATGGTGCAGGCACCGAGCCCCGGCAATAACCCTGGAGGCAAAAAAAAAAAAAGTGTCTGGTTTGGGGGGCCGGGAGGTAGTGCAGAGAGTTAAGCACACATGGCGAGAAGCACAAGGACCGGCATAAGGATCCTGGTTCAAGCCCCCGGCTCCCCACCTGCAGGGGGGGTCACTTCACAGGCGGTGAAGCAGGTCTGCAGGTGTCTGTCTTTCTCTCCCCCTCTCTGTCTTCCCCTCCTCTCTCCAGTTCTCTCTGTCCTATCCAACAATAATGACAGCAATAACAATAAAACCAACAAGGGCAACAAAAGGGGAAAAACAGCCTCCAGGAGCAGTGGATTCATAGTGCAGGTACCGAGCCCCAGCAATAACCCTGGCCGCAAAAAATAAATAAATAAATAAATAAATAAATGTGTTTGATTTTTTCCTACGATAATGGACTATGCTCTGTCTTGCTGTGTCACTGTTATAAGAACCTACACACGTGCTAAAACTAAAGGAACTGCAACCCTCACCTCCACAAAATTCTTTATTTTTTTAATATTTATTTTCCCTTTTGTTGCCCTTATTTTTTATTGTTGTTGTAGTTATTATTGTTGTTGTTGACGTCATCATTGTTAGAACTGAGGGAAATGGAGAGAGGGGGAGAGAAAGACACCTGCAGACCTGCTTCACCGCTTGTGAAGCCACCCCCCCCCCGCAGGTGGGGAGCCAGGGCTCCAACGAGATCCTAACGCCGGTCCTTGTGCTTCGCACTCCATGTGCTTAACCCACTGCGCTACCCCCTCCCCCCGACTCCCACAAAATCCACTTTTCAATCTGTCCAACTGACAAGTAAAATAAAGCTATGAGCCAACCATGCCAAGGTCTCGACCACCTTTGTGGCGCTGTTCAGAGGGGAAAAATCCTAAAATTTCTGATTTCAATGGTATTAAATAGTTTTGGCTTATGAATTTCTATATTCAAACTTTCAATTCATATCCTACCTACTTCTGACCTTTTGGAAGAGATAAGCATGTGAATAATATGCCACTCCACAACACACCTCCTGCTAATCATGAACTTGCTAATCAAGAGAAACACCGGCATCTGTTGAAGACCAGAGTGCATGCTGGGAACACACACATGTTCCCTGCCAGGTGAGCTAGCCCTCTGCCTCGATTACTGATTTTTCTTCAAACTATATTCAGAAAATACTTATTTATTAAAACTATATGAACCAAATCTTCTTAAACGTGGCCAACTTCTAAATAAATCCATCCTAGATGTCTGGGTATTCTTTTGTCAACATATGAATCATGATCCACATACCAAACACTGAGATTGCTCATTTTAAACTGGTAATTCTACTAAAGTTGGCTGGTAACAGCAGCGGCTTTTACATTAGCTCATGTAGCAACCCCACTGACAAACCCCCTCGAAAGATTTAATATCTCAAAGAAGCCTATCAGGATAGACAACAAAAAACACACTAGAGTCGTAACAGATTGCAGACTATGCATAGTCCATTCTTTTCAGAGTTCATTCTTTGTTGTTGTTCAGCTGAGTCAGATGCAGAAGTTTAAAAGCAAGAGAGGAAGCTGGGCTGGCTCTTGGATAGTCTTTAAAGTGTCAAGCCCATATACCTCAACACAATGCTAAACTTCTAAAAATGAACTGTTCATGGTCTATTGCACCAAAGTAAAAGACTCTGGGGTGGGGGTGGGGGGAGAATATAGGTCCAAAAAGGATGACAGAGGACCTAGTGGGGGTTGTATTGTTATATGGAAAACTGAGAAATGTTAGGCATATAAAAACTATTGTATTTACTGTTGAATGTAAAACATTAATGCCCCAATAAAAATTTTTTAAATGAATTATCCAAATGGTTCCCTTTTAAAAAAAATATTGACAACATAAGAGTAAAATGTGAAAGTTAGACTAAAAATGGCCTCAAAGTCCGTTACTAAAAGTATATATTTGAATTATGCTACCATCTAATTCATTTGAACCACTGTTAACAGTCCTACAAAACTTTGCTATTTTAAAATCTTCACTAGTTGAAATCATTCAAGGAATAAAAAAAAAAAAAAGTAGTGCCAGAATTATACTACGTTAAACAAAATTCCAATAAAGGGAACTCTAATGCATAACTAGGTTGTTGGAACAATTAAGAAATGTCTATCATGAGGCAGAGTTAATCTTAGAAAAATAGATTCTATTCACAGATCAAATTTAAAAAAACAATGTAATTTCACAGACTGTAAAATAGCAGTCAATAAAATTTAGTCTGTGTTTATATGAACACAATACCTCTGATCCCAGTTTAAAAAACAAATAAACAAAAACACCTGCTAAGGTATCTTTGCCTCCAATTTTGATCTATATAACATAAAAAAAAGTTTGGGAATAAGTTAGCAACTCAGTTTGTGAGGATGGCTTGGTTTAGGTTAAATTCAAAACTAACATATTAAGTCAGTGGTTCCCAAGCAAGATGACCTGTCCTACGGGGCACAAATGGAAATGGTCTGAAAATCTTCTTGGTTAGTACAACTCGGAAAGCATTGCAGGCAGAAATTATTCAAAGGCTGAGGCTGCTGGGAGGACCCATACATGAACAGAACAGCCACTGCAGAAAGGAACTTCAGGGGCAAGTTGTCAACACAGTGTTGTCAAGGCTGCAAAACCAGGAGCGGGGCAGCATGCTACAAAGTTTCACCTTCTATCACTGCCAGATCATTAATTCCAGCTGAGGAAAAGGCAGGAGGAAGGAGAAAATACCAGAACAGCAAAACCTTAAAGCAAACCAATCTGGGGCAAACAATTCAAAAAAAAAAAAAAATCAAACTTTCTACAGACAGAAAGATTGGGTCTTATTTTTCTTAGAGGTATAATTTGAATAGAGAGAGCAATCTCTATAATTATGACACCCAATTTGAAACACATCTGAGACAACTGATAAATTCTTTGCATAATCAACGTACAGAGAACATGAGACACTAAATAATTTCCACATTCGTTTTTTATTTTATTATTATTTATTTATTCCATTTTGTTGCTCTTTTTTGGCCCTTGTTTTACTGTTCTTGTTGTTACTGATGTTGTAGAATAGAACAGAGAGAAATGGAGAGAGGAGGGGAAGACAGAGAGGGAGAAAGTCAGCTGTGAAGCGACTCCCCTGCAGGTGGGGAGCCGGGGGCTCGAACCAGGATCCACATGCTGGTCCTTATGCTTTGTGCCACCTGCGCTTCCATATTCGTTTTTTAAGATTGTTTTTATACCACAGCACTGCTCTGTTCAGATCTGTGGAGACTGAACCTGGGAACTTTGGAGCCTCAGGCATAAAAGGCTTTCCGCATAAACACTATGCTCTCTCTCCAGCACTTTGAAATGCTGTTGAAGGGCTTGCTGCTGCTGTTGTTGTTTACCAGAGCACTGCTCAGCTCTGGCTCATGGTGGTGTGGGGGAAAGAACCTGGAACTTTGGAGCCTCAGGCCAGGCATGAGTCTCTTTACATAACCATTATGCTATCTACCCTGCCCACTTTTGAAGAGTTCTTTAATGGATCAGATCACAAGTCCTGTCCAGAAGTTGACCAGGAGTAAGGGAAATTGTCCTCCTGCTGTAACCACTGAGTGTCTGCAAAGGTTTTCACCACTTTTCAAGAAAGGAAATAAGCACAAGATAAACACATGTAATTCACTATAATGGTTTTCAGGAGTCTCTCTTTTTTTTTTTTTCTAAATTTTTTATTTTATTTTATTTATTCCCTTTTGTTGTCCTTGTTGTTTTGTTGTAGTTATTATTGTTGTTGTCGTCATTGTTGGATAGGACAGAGAGAAATGGAGAGAGGAGGGGAAGACAGAGAGGAGGAGAGAAAGACAGACACCTGCAGACCTGCTTCACCGCCTGTGAAGTGACTCCCCTGCAGGTGGGGAGCCGGGGTTCGAACCGGGATCCTTATGCCGGTCCTTGTGCTTTGCACCACCTGCGCTTAACCCGCTGAGCTACAGCCCGACTCCCTCTTTTTTTTTTTTTTAAATGTGGCTGCAGATAGGGTCACTGGCAGGGTACATATTTAACTGAGTACATACAGCTAGTAAAATCTTTTGCTGTTGCCAGCAGGACTTCCTTGAGGCTTCAACCTGCATGGTTCTACCACTCCCAGCCCCCTCACTTTCTTTTCCCAAGCAGAGGGTGGAAGGCAGAGAGGGAGAGAGACGCCCCAGCCCCAGCACTGCCTCACGCGTTGCTCCCACATGATGACCAGGGACTCGAACCCGAGTCCTCGTGCATGGCCAAGTAAGCGTGCCCTCTACCTGGCGAACCACTTAAATCTTGAAATTCAGAAAGCTTTTAAAGATCACGCACAAAAATATTAACGATGACATTATAGACATTCCCCAGATGCTCTTTACTAATAAGCATGCATTCTTTAGATTAAGAAAAAAACAAGCTGATTACTTTGTGGGAGTTTGGTGGCATGGCACTGGCTGGGGGTGGGGGCACAAAACACTGGCTGTGGGAGTAATCTTACAGTTTAGCAAACCACCAGTAACCACAAATTTTAAAAATGGCTTAAAACACACTTTATTAAAATAGAGAGCGCGCACACGTGACTGACATGCACGTAACCCGGGTTCGTAACATGGGAGGTGTTGTAATACCAAACTGCATCACCCCAAAGCCCTTTAACTATATGTTAGAACTTCTTTATTCATTTATTCATTCCCTTTCATTGCCCCTGTTGTTTTATTGTTGTAGTTATTGTTGTTATTGATGTCGTCATTGTCGGGATAGGGCAGAGAAAACTGGAGAGAGGAGGGGAAGACAGAGGGGGAGAGAAAGACAGACACCTGCAGACCTGCTTCACCGCCTGTGAACCGACTCCCCTGCAAGTGGGGAGGCAGGGGCTTGAACCGGGATCCTTACGCCGGTCCTTGCGCTTTGCGCCACCTACCACCTGCGCCTAACCTGCTGCCGCTACCACCCGACTCGACTCCCGTTAGTGCTTTTATCTCCACCAGCCTGCTAACTATGAGACTGATAAATAGCACCTTCAACTTAAGTAAATTTAATCCTTCTTAAGACATGGACAGCACTCACCCCCAAAGTCTGCCTAGTGCAATATAGTTTCACTACACATCCACGAGAAGAAAAGAGAGTGCAGTGTAAAAAAAAAAAAAAAATCTTCACATGGAGCCAGGTGGTTGGTGCATATGGTTGAGCGCACATGTTACAATGCCCAAGGACCTGGGTTCAAGCCCCTGGTCCCCACGTGCAGGGGGAAAGCCTCACAAGTGGTGAAGGAGGTCTGCAGGAGTCTGTCTGTCTCTCTCCCTCTCTTTCTCACTCTTCTCTCTTAATTTCTATCCAATAAATAGATAATTTAAAAAGTAAATGAATAAAGGTCTACACGATATTACATTCTGTTTAACATCACTAAGCAGATCAACAACTGACAGCTACTCACAAAAGTAACTTTAATTCTCTTTTTATTTTAATATCACACAGATGACCTAATAATTAGAACACAACAAATTTTCATGTGGATGTAACTGATATCTCCCAAAATAATAAATCCTAAAATAGCATCTAAAAAGCAAAGAAGTGGCCTCAAAAACAGCTCAGTTAGAAGTATAAAAATAAAGAACAAACTTAGAAAATTAGGGATGAGGAGACAGCATCTTCGTTATTTAAAAAGACTGTCTCTCTCCTGCTCTACACCTCCCCCTTACCTCTTGATTTCTGGCTGTCTCTGTCCAATAAATAAAGATAATACAACAAACGATTTATTAAGAGATTTCAAGGAGGAGGAGGAAGAGGGAGTGAGGGAGGGAGGGAAGGAGTAGCAAAGCAGGTAGAGCACTGGACTTACAAGCATGAGGACCTGAGTTCAATGCCCAGCACCGCATAGTATGTCAGTTATCCTCTGATGTTTTCTCTCATGAAGTCTCTAAAAAAAATTTTTTTTTCGTAAGGATCCTGGTTCAAGCCCCCGGCTCCCCACCTGCTAGGAAATTGCTTCACAGGCCAGGCGGTGAAGCAGGTCTGCAGGTGTCTGTCTTCCTCTCCCCCCCCTGTCTTCCCCTCCTCTCTCCACTTCTTTCTGTCCTATCCAACAACGATGACATCAATAACAACAATAATAACTACAACAATAAAACAACAAGGGCAACAAAAGGGAATAAATAATTATTAAAAATAAAATAAAATAAAATAAAAATTGCCCCGACCAGCGGGGCGGTGAACAGGGGCTAGGAACCTAAAGACCTGGAATGACAGGGACAAGAGACACGAAAGAACGACAGTAAGACAAGTTTCTGATCAAGCTGCAAAATTTTATTGTGTTCACAGGCATTATAAGGCTTTGGGAAGGGGGGGGAGATGCTGGAGGAGGAGGAGGGGGAGCAAACTTCAAAGTGGAATGTTCCTTGCAACAAACAATGGCCGAAACCATGTTTATTACTACAACTGTGTGTTGTCTCACTTGATTACTGATAAATGGTTTACCTGAGGGGAAATGGCCTGCCCAGAGGGGAAATAAAACTTGTCTCGAGGGCTTCCATTGTTTCAAAGCTTATCATCTATCAAGCAGAGGAATAGTTCCTGGCAAAAAATAGTTTTTATTTTATTTATTTTCTCTTTTGTTGCCTTTGTTTTATTATTGTAGTTGTTGTCATTGTTAGATAGGACAGAGAGAAATGGAGAGAGGAGGGGAAGACAGAGAGGGGGAGAGACAGACAGACACCTGCAGACCTGCTTCACTGCCTGTGAAGCGACTCCCCTGCAGGTGGGGAGCCGGGGGCTCCAACTGGGATCCTTACAAACAGTCCTTGCGCTTCATGCCACATGCGCTTAACCCGTCTAAAAAAATATTTTGAGAAAATAAATAACCTATTGCAGAACTTTGCTGTTAGGAAGCTACAAATCCCAAAAATGTTGAAGAGAGATGATGAGAGCACAAAGAATGGTGAAGCGAGCGGAATCTGCCACACACAGCCGTAGGTGTGTTCTGAGAAATGCCACCTTGGGCGACGTCATGACTGCACATGTGTCACAGACGAACTCACACACACCAGGTGGGATGCCAACTAGAAGCCTCCGCTGAGGGACACGGGCCAGGGCTCCCGGCCCACCGATCTCTGTCACGGTAAGGACAAGGGTAACACATGGTATTCGGGTATCTGAAGACAGTTTCACACGGACAGAGTGAAAACAGGTCAGGCGATGGGCCTCTTATTGCAGCATCAACAAAGGATTCTGTCTGCTGAAGAGCCGTGCTGAACAGACCAATATAAGAGTAAGTAAAGCACAACGGAAAATGATGCTATTAAGGGTGGAAGGCGGAGAGCATAATGGTTACGCAAAGAGACTCATGCCTGAGGCTCCAGAGTCCCAGGTTCAACCCCCTGCACAGGAAATGTCTGAAGATGTTGGTGACTTAAAACACCACATGGCCAGGGTCACAACCTTACCAAGACAAGGAATTTTGGAAACAGATCCTGTAAGCATCCCACCATCGCTCAAAAAGCCACAACTAGTCCCTGGCTACACATTTTAAAAACAACTGTAGGGACCCGGCGGTGGCACACCCAGCAAAACACACATAGTCCAAAGCGTAAGGGCTCACACAAGGATCCGGGTTCGAGCCCCCAGCTCCCCATCTACAGGGGGGACAACTCACAAGTGGTGAAGGTCTGTAGGTGTCTATCTTTCTCTCCCTGTCTCCCCCTCCTCTCTCAATTTCTCTCTATTCTACCCAATAAAATGAGGGAGGGAGGCCTCCAGGAGCAGTGAATTCATAGTGCAGGCACCAAGCCCCAGAAATAACCAAAAAAAAAAAAACTTTAAAAAATGTATTTTTCTCCCACACCTATAGACATCTAATATCTGACAAAGATTATGGAGCTCGAAAAATTCATGTTACGTGAAATAAGTTAGAAACAGAAGGATGAATATGGGATGATCTCACTCTCAGGCAGAAATTGAAAAACAAGATCAGAAGAGCAAACACAAGTAGAACCTGAACTGGAGTTGTTGTATTGCACCAAAGTAAAAGACTCTGGGATGGGGTGGAGGTGGGAGAATACAGGTCCAAAAAGGATGACAGAGGACCTACTGAGGGTTGTATTGTTCTGTGGAAAACTGAGAAATGTTATGCATGTACACACTTTTGTATTTACTGTCTAATGTAAAACATTAATCCCCCAATAAAGGAAAAAATGTATTTTTACTCAAACTACCACTCCTAACTAAAACAATATAACTGCTAATTTACAAACACACATGGCATACACACTTTATAAAGTCAGTCCAGATGTTAATTTAAGACTGGCCTCCACAAGACTGGGGCACTGACAGCTACTAAGAATGTTGAAGACAGCTTTTAATATTTCAGTAAAAGAATCTTAAAGGCTAAAGTTCATATAAAACTTTGTTTCACTCTAAAGATGTAGCACTAAAGGAAAGAAAAGAAAAAGATCTTGGACATCACAAAGTACTCAGCTATCAACTATCTCTGGTCAAACTAAAGACTGATGAACAAATTTCAGTCTCCTTTGCCTGTGCCTACCTGTGTGCCCCTTATAATTCTCATTCCCGTTTGACATTCTGACGGTGGAGTCTAGCCTCTAACTGTGTTATGTTTTCTCTCTGCTTTGGTTTGCTGATGAACTCGCACACTTTACCCCTACTGCGCTGTTATGTCTTACTCCTGTCAAGACAGGGTGAATGACATCCACGGCAACCAGCACGACACTAGCCACTAACTTGAGGGAGGGAGAGCCAAGAGCACATAGCAGAACCCCCTGAGGTTGTGGGGGAAAAAATGTCTTTAGTTCAGATATTCTCTTAATATGCCCACCTGACATCACTGTTGTAACAGAGTGCCCAAGTTCCCAAACTGTTGACTTGTCCTAACTCCTCCAGTCATTCTGATGGTGTTAACCACATTCTCATTTAGAAAGACATTTCTTTTCCTTAATGACGTGCCCTTACGATAGAAACTTTTTCTCGGTAAATTGCTGCTATACTGAAAGCATTTTCCTATGAGAATACTTCTGTAATTATTTTTTTAAAAAAAAGGTAAGTGACAAGTGACACTAAAATAAGTATTTATTTATGATCTTATGAGTTAGCTGTTTTACAGATTAAATGAAAAAGATAACAGAATCATGATGGGGACTTGGGGGGAAAAAATTACACAAGTAAGTATAAAAAGGTATACACTAGAAGCATTACAAAAGACTGATGGGGTTATAAAAGCTCCAGGAGAGTCCACAACACTGCCTTATCTGACACTAGGTCAACACATTATGCCCATATCAATTTAGACTAAATTTTTTTTATTGTTGTAGGTGCTATTATTGTTGTTGTTGATGTCCTCACTGTTGAATAGGGCAGAGAGAAATGGAGAGAGGAGGGGAAGACAGGGAGGGGGAGAGAAACATGGACACCTGTAGACTGCTTGTAAGTAATAAATTCTTAAACAAGGTTTCTTTGAGCAAATGCTACTTTAAGTGTAATCAAAAAATATGTTTTTACTTAAAAAAAAAAAGGGTTCATAACAGTGTAACATTCAAGCACCTGAGACCTTCAGAAAATAACAAACAATGCCAAACAGAGGCAATGCCAGAGTTAATCCGTAGGAGGAAACAGAAGTACAACGCACGCCTGATTTCTGAGTAGTCGACGCTAGGCCTGAAAAATGGTGTTATAGCAGTGTCTCGGCTCAGAGAGGTCCTATTAAGCTAATGGAGGGAATTCCATACCCTTACCAGCAGCAATAGGAATGAATCCGTGAACTAGTATGAGCAGGTTAAGATAAAGAGAACAATTGAGGGGCAGGGGAGCTTGTGAGGAAGAACCAGAATAGGATGGACACACTTTGGAAAACACTTTTTTTTTTCTTTCTTATAATCAACCTGGCCATCACTTTGGCAAAACAAGAAACAGTCATACAGTTGGCCATCAAACAACTAGGGAGCTGGAGCATTGAAACTCTGTGCAGATGGAACTCTATACAGATCTATGAGTGTTGCGCTCAGAGTGAACCAACAGAAACTCATGGTTACTTACTTATATCCCTATCAATCAGAACCAACATACCGACTATACAGAATATATATATATATATATATATATATATATATATATATATATATATATATACATACATACACATATATCTCCACAGTTATGCAAACCTCTTGCAGTTCAAGCTCACTGGTCAAGGGCTCTCCAGTTCCTTATGCCTCACTAAACTCTCAGCATATTCTAGCAGTTAAATCTATAGTCACTGGACACCTCAGATATGAGAAAAACCAAATCCAGGTTAATTTTAAATCTTAAACTTACAGTCATTTGAAAGTGTTACATATGCTATTGGTGGGGAAATCTACAATCGCATGACTTTATTCCAGGAAAGGGCTGTTGTACTTGTTCTATTTTAATGTTACTGTCAGTCTCTTCTGGTGCTTCATAAATAAACTACCGCAGATCTGTACGACTAGGGAAAAAAAACAACAACAACAGTCTATTTTGGGTTCAGTACTGTTCAGGACTGAGGGTCCTGGACTGTTACCTCCCTGGATACCAGGGGACTACTTTACAAGCACTTTAAGAGATTTGTGTGTCTGTTTAAGAGACAAGTACTTTAAGAGATTTGTGTGTCTGTTTGTAGAACACAAGAGAATGCTAAAATGGTGTGATCTACTACATGTAAGAAGGGAAAAACTAGTGTGAAAGAGAGAGCAGCAACGGAATGGAGACAGTGCACACATGAAGGCCCCTGGGTCAAACAAACAGACGTTCACAGACCAGGACAAAGAACCTCATGGAAGAAGTCAGACAGAGGAATTTACTTTACACAAAACAACCAGGAGCGTCCACCTACCAATATAGACTACCAGTAATAATACAGTTCCTAGAGAGAAAGCGTACAGCCCAGGAGTCCAGCATCTTGTCAATACTTTTATTTGTACATTCTAAGCAATGCCAATAGCCAAGATCAATTTTGTTCCTGGAAACAAGTGCGTATCCCTACATCTTCTCAGAAGCAATCTGGACCTTGCCCATGCTACTAGGTCTTAAAGGCCTACTACCAGATGTCTTCAAATCTGCATCACTTGTTAAATAAATGTGACCTCGCTTTACCGTTACAATTCCCTTATCTAGTTTTTAATTGCATGGAAAACCTCTCCTTGGTTGCCTTAGGAATTTTTTTTTTTTTTTTTTTTAGTTTAGGAATGTGAATTTTCATCCTTAATGGGACTCAAGGTTTTTAACACGCAGAAAAAATTGTTAAGTACTTGATAAATAAGAAATACGGCTGATGACTAGATTTGTAATCCAACTTTGAAACACAATTTCCAAAATAATCCCGTTATGTCCAGGGCTGGTTTAACTGAAGTAAATCCTAACAGTGATAGTAAGACATCAGGAGGCGATTTCTATCAGTATGGGCAACAATTTGTCTGCCTGAGTTGAGATGATTCCACTAACAGAGAAGCGCAGTAAACACTCTACCATGGAATGCATTTCCCATCCATACACCAGTTCCATCTATGTCACTGTCAGCTAAAACTGCCTCACCATTTAAACATGTCAATTGATACGTGTGGTTCCCCTAAAACACGATTTAAACTATAAAGTTCACAGCCTTATTTAAAGCTAAGAGAGGTTCAGTCTGTTTTCAAGGGAGAAGTCACACAGCACATCATTTTGGTCCATCTACTATCCCATTCTTCTCTGAAATGCACATCTTTGCTTCTGTAATAAGAGGGATTGCCTTCCTCTCTTTAATACTCTACCCCTATTCTTATAAAGAAAACCTAAATGTCTTCATATGCATCCTTCCACATTTAATGAATGTTGAAACAAAAAACTTTTTACCCTAATATTCAAATAAATCTCTACCAGTCTCTGTGTCACTTGAAAGTTTCTCCTGAACTATGAATCAAACCACCAAAGAACTGTCTATCCAACACAAGGCATAACCACTACTAAAAAGTTCCTTCCTACATAACTTCTATAAAGATGTAATAGGTAAAATTAAATGTCTACATCTGTATAAAAGCATCTCATTTTACTGGTCCTTTAACTACACAATATCCTGCTTTAAAAAAGAAAGCTGAACAGTAAGAATTTTTTTAAATTTTTTATTTATAAAAAGGAAACACTGACAAGACCATAGGATAAGAGGGGTACAACTTCACACAATTCCCACCACCAGATCTCCATATCCCATCCCCTACCCTGATAGCTTTCCTATTCTTTAACCCTCTGGGAGCAAGAATTATTTTTTCAGGGCCCAGGTGGTGGTGCACCTCTTGGGCGCACATGTTACAACATGCAAGGACCCAGGTTCAAGTCTCTAGTCCCCATCTGCAGGGGGGAAGCTTTGCAAGTAGTGAAGGAGTGTTGCAGGTGTCTATTCCTCTCGCTCTCTATCACCCCCTCCCACTTGATTTCTGTCCATCTCTATTCAGTAAATAAATAAAAATAATGAAAAAATAAATAATTATTGTTTTCAAGTTATTGATAGTTATCATTTGAAAAATAAAAATAGCCAACCAGCATGGACATTGCGCTAACACTTGCAAGCATTAATTCATTCTATCTGTAACAATCTAAGCGACTGATATTTTCATCCAACCTGTAGGTGAAGAAATAGAAGCACTGAGGTTCAGTATCTTGCTCAACACACAGCAAACTGGTGGGAGAGTCAAGATTTCGCCTTTAGCATTCCTGGTCCAGAACACAGACTCTTTTAACTCTCGTAACTTCACCACAGAAACAAAGGAAGCATCACCTAAGAGATACACAAATTATTTCAAAGCAAAGAAAATGTTTTTCAGGGGTCCGGGTAATGGTGCACTTGGTTGAGTGTACCTACTACAATATAGACAGACTGGGGTTCAAGCCCCAGGTCCCCATCTGCAGGGGGAAAGCTTCACAAGCAGTGAAGCAGGGCTGCAGGTCTGTCTCTCTCCCTCCCTATCTCCCGTCTCTCAATTCCTGGCTGTCTCTAGCCAATAAATACATAAAGATAATAAAAATTTTTAAAAAAGAAAATGTCTTTTTTGTGGCAAACTAGATAAAATGTCATGTAAATAAATATTTTTAGTTATCATCCTAAATCACAACAAAACCAGGCAGAGAAGAGTTGAAGTGCTAACTTGCTTTAAATGGTTTTGATAATTCCAACGTGAATTACCTGACCAGTAATATATCTATTGAACAAACACAATCGAACAGAAGTGTCTGACAGGCGCTTGTTACAAAATGTCATGACAACTTCAGAGTACTCAAACATCTCACTTGACCAAGATTACTTGGCGGCCAGCAGTCACTAAAGAAAGGCCCCAACAACTATCGGGCGATGTCTCCGCCGTACCACCCTGAACACACCCAGTTGCTGATTCATATGCCCAAGTACTGATACTCATTGATACTCATTCACCTTTCACATGGGGGGGGGGGGGGCAGGAGGTGGTGCCCCTGGTTAAGTGCACACACTGCAATGCACAAGGGCCTGGGTTCAAGGCCCAGGCCTCACTTGCAGGGGGAGATTCACAAGTGGTGAAGCAGGTGTCTGTCTGTCTGTAGTCTGTCTGTCTCTCTCTTTCCCCCTCCCCACCCCATTTCTCTTTGTATCCTATCAATCAATTTTTATTTAAAAGTCTATGTATTTTCCCTTCAGTAGAGTTACAAATTCAAGTATGATGCCCACATATCTCTCCTTGGAGCAGGGAGTCGGGCTGTAGCGCAGCGGGTTAAGCCCACGTGGTGCAAAGCGCAAGGACACAGTAAGGATCCCAGTTCCAGCCCCCGGCTCCCCACCTGCAGGGGAGTCACTTCACAAGCAGTGAAGCAGGTCTGCAGGTGTCTGTCTTTCTCTCCCCCTCTCTGTCTTCCCCTCCCCTCTCCATTTCTCTCTGTCCTATCCAACAACTATGACATCAACAAAATAACTGCAACAATAAAAACAAGGGCAACAAAAAGGAAATAAATACATAAATATTTTTTCTAAATCTTTAAAATCACTGGAGCAGGCAAAGTGTAGAGGAACATCAATCACAGTACATCCAACAGCAAAGCAAATTAAAAAAAAAAAAAAAAAAGTAACTATTTATATAATCTCAAAGTAGAAGAGAATGTTGGTCACAATCCCATAATCAGCCAGCCAGGCCCTCAGCACACCGCAGTCGCAGTGGCCATGGCCTCTCGCACCCTCTTGCAGACAGAAAAATGAGCAGCGTGTGTTTCTGTGGCAGCTTGATGGTCACCTGATGCAGTTCCAGACACTTAATTATGGGGCCAGCCCTCCGCCACCCAGGAAGGAATCTCAAAGCTCAAGGAGCAGTTTCAATGTTGCCCAGTCAGGAGTCCCCGGTGCGAAAACGGCGGGGGAGGGGGGATCCGAGCACACAGGCTGCAACTGTGCCCCGCAGCCCTGCACCTGCCTGCTGCCCCCAAGCCCGCGCCGGGTCCCTCTGCCTAGTACTCCAGTGCACTCCGGTGTACTCCAATACACTCCAGTACACTCCAGTGTACTCAAATATACTCCAGTACACTCGTGTACTTCAGTGTACTCCGGTGTACTCCAATATACTCCAGTACACTCCAGTGTACTCCAATATACTCCAGTACACTCCAGTGCACTCCGGTGTACTCCAATATACTCCAGTGCACTCCAGTGTACTCAAATATACTCCAGTACACTCCAGTGGACTCCAATATACTCGTGTACTCCAGTATACTCCAGTGTACTCCAATATACTCGTGTACTCCGGTGTACTCCAGTACACTCCAGTGTACTCCAGTGCACTCCGGTGTACTTCAATATACTCCAGTACACTCCAGTGTACTCCAATATACTCCAGTACACTCCAGTGTACTTCAGTGTACTCCGGTGTACTCCAATATACTCCAGTACACTCCAGTGCACTCCGGTGTACTCCCAATATACTCCAGTATACTCCAGTGTACCCCAGTACTCAGTGCTGAGCCCTGGTCCTCCGCGACCAGAGCGTGACTCCACCTTGCAGAAACGGCGTCTGAAAGCCTCCCGGCCGCACCACTCTTTGCTGTAGGATGGCACAAATGTGGGCTTTTTTTGTAACTATTACTTTTTTTTTTTTTTTCATTTCCCCCCACGCGATTCTCTTTTCAATCACTTTGACAGTTTTGTATTGATTTAGCGTTTTCGGGAGATAAAGCCCTGACCACACCAAGCTTCTGTTATCAGAAGCGCTGCTGCACTCCCTCCTTCAAAGGAAACTGGGTCCCGGCAGCTGCGGGGCTGCGGTTCTGGGTTCGGTTCTGGGGTTCTGAGGTTCTGGGTTCTGCGGTTCTGGATTTTGGATTCTGCGGTTCTCCGAGCCCCGCCGTGAGCCGCCCCCTCCTCCCTGACTCCCAGCTGGATCCCGCTCCTCCTCCGGGGATTCAAACACCCAAACCCGGGCTGCCCCGTGTGCGGGCGGGCAGTCAGACTCTGGCTTCCTCACCACCAGGTAAGAAAAGGCTTCAAAGGCCGATCCTGTGTGTGAAGCCTGGGTAGCGGTTTGCAGAAAGAAAAAGTAAAAAAGAAAGAAAAAAAGTAAAGTTCCAAGTGGGACTTGCTGCAGGGGGGGGGGGGGGGGGCTGCAGGCCGCAGGGCAGGAGGAGCCCACCTCTACCCGCACCTCTGGGTGGGCAGGAAGCCCGGGTGCTGGGTGCTCGGTTGTTGCGCTGCTCACAGTCCCCTAAGCCCCTGCACCTCCACGTGGCAGGTTAAGGACCTGCGAGAACTGCCCTACTCACCTTGCAACAACTTTTCTCCTTTTTGTCCCCACCCCCCTTTTGTTCCCAAACCTGAGCCCTGCTCACTGCTCAGCTGGGGCTCCAGGCCGAGGTGGGGGGGGGGGGGTCGAACCCGGGGAGCGAGCGGGAGCCTCCTGCATCCCCGCCGGGCCCCGGGCCCCGGGCTCCCTCTCCACCTCCAGCCCTGCCCTTAAGGCCAGAACAAGAGTGGGACCACTGGGCAAAAAAATAAAGGTTAGAAAGAGAAAAGAATGAGAAAAGGAAGGGAAGGGAAGGGAAGGGAAGGGAAGGGAAGGGAAGGGAAGGGAAGGGAAGGGAAGGGAAGGGAAGGGAAGGGAAGGGAAGGGAAGGGAAGGGAAGGAAAAAGACACCTGTTTCTTGCCCATATGTCATATATACATATAGATGTTTCTTTCTTTTTTGTTTATTTGGGCCGCGTGGACTACTGATTCGCTCAACACTTCCGATGTCATGACTTGTACTTCTAATAGGATTGAGGCAACGACTTGTACTGAATGAAACTGATGTCACGACCGGGTTTTTTTGTTTGTTTGTTTGTTTTAATAAAAATCGATACTATGACTGGTTTGTTTTTTTTTTTTTTTTTAAAGAAAACTGATGTCATGAGTGGTCTTTTTTTCTTTAATAAAACCGATGCTCCGACTACAATTTTTTTTTTTTTAATAAGATCGATGCTATGACTGGTTTTCTTTTCTTTCTTTCTTTCTTTTTTGTTTTTAAATAAAATCGCTGTCATGCCCGGCACATTTTTAACAAAATCGACGCTACGACACACGCACGCACGCTGCTGTTTATGCCTCCCGGAGGCCCGCTCAGCTCCGGCTGATGCCGGCGCGGGGGCTCGAACCCGGGACCTCGGGCACGAGCGCGTCCCTGCATCGCCGCCCGCCCGCCCGCCCGCCCGGCCGGCCGCCCGCGAGCCGCGTTGGGAAGCGCCGAGCGCGGAGGCCTTACCCATGCTGGGGGCTCCCGCGCCGACCAGCCCCGCGCCCGCCGCTCCGCTCCGCCGCCCCCGCTCCGCTCCGGCTGCAGGCGGCGCCCGAGTCGCGGCCGCTCCGGCGCTCAGGCGGGGCGGAGAGTCGCCCCCATCCGCCCGCGGCCGCCCCGCCGGCCGGTCCCGCGACGAACAGGCGGCGGCCGCGGCTCCTCCTCCCGCCGGGCCCCCGCGGCTCCAGGCTCCGGGCGGCGACCGTCTCACCGCCGGGGGCTCCCTCGGGGGCTGAGCGGGGAGGCGGGAGCTGCCCGTGCTCCGTGGCGGCAGGCTCGAACCCGGAGAGCCGGCGGGAGCCCCGGGAAGCCGCCCCCTCGCCGCTGCCTCCGCGCGGCCGCTCGCAGACGCCACGCCGAGCCCCGCGGCGGACTGACGCCGGGACCGGGCCGGGGGGCGAGCCAGAGTCCGGCAGATCTCGCGAGAAGAGACGCGCTCGTACGCCCCGCCCCCCTGAGCCGCCGCGCTCCGCCCGCCCGCCCGGGCCAGGTGCGCTGACGTCACAGCGGAGGTCGCGAGCCCCCCCCCCCACCACCACCTCCCCGGGTCCAGGTGCCGCGCGCTGGGCGGCGGGCTCTCTGCCAGGCTGCTGCTGCAGGCCTTTTGTGGTTTGCGGCTGCAGCTGGATAGGAAGGGGTTTTGCAGATAGGCGAAGGGGGGCCTAGGGTGTAATACTTTCGGCAGCAGCGATAATGATGTTTTGTTTTGTTTTTTCTTGGTTTGGTTTGGTTTGGTTTGGTTTGGTTTGGTTTGGTTTGGTTTGGTTTGGTTTGGTTTGGTTTGGTTTGGTTTGGTTTGGTTTGGTTTTTTGCAGAGTTGCTGGCTCCTTGCTTGGGGCTGGGAGCTGAGCCAGTGGAGAGTTAGCTTGAGAGAAAGACATGCTTTAGACAGGGAGCCTGCTTGCTTTCGACTTTCCAAGCCTCTGCTGTGAAAGTTCACCTTACCAGGTTCTTGTGAATCTAAAGCAAAATCAATTATATTTTACAAGGAGGGGAAAGAATAAAATGATTTGAATCATTTAGCCTCTGTCCACTAAAGACAGCTCTCTAAACTCCTTTCTCTTTTGAAATTTTTTATTATCTTTGTTTATTTGATAGAGACAGCCAGAAATCAAGGGAGAAGGGAGTGATAGAGAGGGAGAGAGACAGACGCCTTCAGCACTGCTTCACCACTTGCAAAACTTTCTCCCTCCAGGTGGGGGGACGAGGGCTCGAACCCAGGTCCGTGCTCACAGTAACATGTGCGCTCAACTCCACCACCCGGCCCAACCCCCTTCTCTTTTGAAAGGATGATTCAAGTTGTTGCCTATTTGGTGAAAGGGGAGAGGAATACAGACATTTCTTCTGACCTCAATATAAAAAGGGTCACAGTGTTACTGCAATCAAACATGAGACTTCTCTTTGGAAACAAGCATGATTAAGTCAAGTATATCGCCCTCTTGGAGACTGAGTTCCCTACACTTGAAGAAAATCTGTTGGATACCTACTGTTGTACCTAGTGCTTTGGGAAAATCATGTCTTCTATAATTCTCTTACAGTTTTCTTACAATCATCCACCATTGCAGTTGCTTTGGAGCCAGACAAACCGGACTTTTGAAACTCAGTACAGTTTCAATATAGTTTTCACGGAACCTTGAATACAATAACTAGTCTTGCTGGTCTTCAATTTCTTGATTATATTAAAAGATACCTTTGTAGTGTAAATCATGCTACCTGGCACACAGTAGCAAACTTTTTTCCTTTGTTGCCCTTATTGTTTATCATTGTTGTTGTCAACAATGTTAATGTTGTTACTAATGTTGTCGGATAGGACAGAGAGAAATGTGAAAAGGAGGGGAAGACAGGGGGAGAGAAAGACACCTGCAGACCTGCTTCACTGCTCGTGAAGCGACCCCCCTGCAGGTGTGGAGCCAGGGCTCGAACCAGCATCCTTATGCGGGTCTTTGTGCTTTGCGCTCGGCGCCATGTGTGCTTAACCTGCTGCGCTGCCGCCAGGCCCCCAGTAGCAAACATTTAAAAACCCATTCCCACTATCTCTATAGGATTGTTCTTTCACTCTAAAAATGTTACATATGGTACTTTTATAACAAGCATTGTTAGTCACAGAGACCAAAGAGGAAAAAAAAAAAGTTTTATATGGACACATAAACAAGATGAGCATGTGTTGTACTGAAACTGTGGAAGAGAGCAGGGGTAGGTTGCGTAATGGTTTTGCACAGAGACTATCATGCCTGAGGCTCCAAAAGTCCCAGGTTTAACCGCCACCAGCATAAGCAGAGCTGAGCAGTGCTCTGGTATAAAAAAAGAAACTGTGAAAGACACTGTACATTTTTTTTCAGTCAATGATTTGAGAATTATGTTTGTCATCCTCTACCAAGGAAAAAAACAAGTTGGCATACAGTCCTTACTTACCCTCACAGATTTTGCAGTCTAACTAGGAAGTGACACACACACAGTTCACTAAGAATATAACATGAATGTTGAATGCCTGATAATTTAAAGAAATGAAAGAATTATGGACAGAACCAACTTCAGGAAGAAGGTAGAAACTGAAATTAAAACAAAGGAATAGAATAATTTCTTTTTAATTTTTTATTATCTTTATTTATTTGTAGGATAAAGACAACCAGAAATTAAGAGGGGAGGGGGGAAAGAAAGAGAGACACCTGCAGCCCTGTTTCACCACTCAGGAAGCAAGGAATATAATCATTTCTTTGGTATTAGTTAGTTCATGAAAAAAAGAAAGAAAGAAAAAGAAAGAAAGAAAGAAAGAAAGAAAAAGAAAGAACTAGATTATGGGTCTGGCAAATGCAATGCCAGGGACTGAACACAGAACCTCTTGCTTCAGATTTCTACTGCTCCAAGTCACAGAAGACAGAGATTTCATCCCAGAAGTGTTAGGAGTGGAAATAGATATACAAGAAAATATTCCCAGCGAGGTAGATAGCATAATGGTTATGCAAACAGACTCTCATTCCTGGGGCTCTGAAGTCCCAGGTTCAATCCCCCACACCACCATAAGCCAGAGCTGAGCAATGCTCTGGTTTATGTATATTCCTGAGCCTTAGAGAAATCTCTTATCAGTTTGACAACCTATGAAAAAGTAAACCATTTAAAATGTTAAAGACTGAGCCTTTTAGGAGGCAAAAGAGGATTCAGGGAAGAAGTCAAAGACAAAATATTGTTCTAGGCATTTAAGGCCCTAGATACTTAAAGAAAAAAAAAAAGCTAGTAACTAGAACTAAAGAGATTAAGAAAAACTGAAGGCGGAAACAAGAAAAAGACTAAAAAGGCTGCCAGATTTAACAATAAGATTGCCTTTGAAAGTATAATTTCAAAATCCATAAAACTGAATATATAATGTATATTCAGAATGTATATAGGACAAGAAAGTTAAAAGTGAGTTAAAGGTTACAGTGAGTAATTCAAAGTAAGGAAGTAGAGGCCACAAGGAGATAAGGTAAACATATGTTCTTAACCCAAAGTCAAGGCACATGATCTAACAGCAAGATAAAACATTGACAATCAGTTCTATCATAGAAAAAACAGAAACTGTGTTATTGCCACAATAAGTCATTTATTTTAGAAGTTTAAAAATTAATATAACTAAAGTCACTTTGAAAATTCAGTGGGTAGGGCCGGTCAGCGGTACACGGGGCAGAGCACATATGTTAGCAGGCTCAGAGACCCAGATTCAAACCCGGGTCCTCATGTGCAAAGGGGAAGCTTCCCCGAGTGGTGAAGCAGTGCTGTCGATCTCTATCTCCCCCTTTCCTCTCAGTTTCTCTCTGTATCTGTAGCGATGCAAAGCGCAAGGACCAGAGTAAGGATCCTGGTTCGAGCCCCCGGCTCCCCACCTGCAGGGGAGTCGCTTCACAAGTGGTGAAGCAGGTCTGCAGGTGTCTATCTTTCTCTCCCCCTCTCTGTCTTCCCCTTCTCTCTCCATTTCTCTCTGTCCTATCCAACAACAACGACATCACTAACAACAATAATAACCACAACAGCGATAAAACAACAAGGGCAACAAAAGGGGAAAAATGGCCTCCAGGAGCAGTGGATTCATGGTGCAGGCACTGGAAGAAAAAGAAAAAAAAAAAAGGAAAGAGAAAATTCAAATGATGATATCCCATTGAGATAATATTTAAATAATATATCATGAAAGTGGCAAAATCAGGAAATAAAACCCAAGATAAAGGAGAAAAAACCTCAGAGTGAAATCTAGAAGTATATTTTTCATATTACAAAATGGTGTATATAACTATGTTCCGAACTTTGGATTACTAAGCAAATACTAATTATCAGAAACTCCATTGAGTCGCTTCTTCCAAATGGCTAAGAGAACTTGGAAATATAAAATGACAGTTGGTATCTTTTATTTTCCACCAGACTCGTTGTTGGAGCTCATTGCCTGCACAATGAACCCACCACTGCTGGCAGTGTTCTCTTTCTTCCTTTTTTCCTTTTCATAGGACAGAAATTGTGAAGAAAGAGGGAGAGAAAGAGATGGAGAGAGAAAGAAATTATAGTTCTGCTTCACCACTATGAAGTTTTCCCCCCTACATGAGGGGAGCAGGGTTTGAACCCAGGTCCTTTAGCATAAGTACCCCACTAAGTATACCACCACCCTGCCCCTATACATTTTCTTAACTTTTTTTTCCTTTTTTTTTTTTAAATAATTTATTTCTTTATTGGGGAATTAATGTTTTACATTTAACAGTAAATACAATAGTTTGTACATGCATAACATTCCCCAGATTCCCATTTAACAATACAACCTTTTTTTTTTTTTTTTTTATGTGAGGGACACCACCATGAACACAAATCAGCTTTGGTTTATGGTGTTGCTGAGATTAAACCTGTAACACTAGCGCCACAGACATGACAATCTTTTTTTTTTTTTTTTTGCCTCCAGGGTTGTTGCTGGGGCTCAGTGCCTGCACAAGGAATCCACTGCTCCTAGAAGCCTTTTCTTTTCTTTTTTGTTACCCTTCTATTTTTTTTATCGTTGTTGTGGTTATTATTGTTGTTATTGATGTCGTTGTTGTTGGATAGAACAGAGAGAAATGGAGAGAGAAGGGGAAGACAGAGAGGGGGAGAGAAAGATAGACACCTGCAGACCTGCTTCACCGCCTGTGAAGCGACTCCCCTGCAGGTGGGGCTCCAAGGGCTGGAACCGGGATCCTTGAGCCGGGTCCTTGCGCTTTGCGCCACCTGCGCTTAACCCGCTGCGCTAACCACCCGACCCCTTGGACATGACAATCTTCCACATAATTATTATCCTGTTTCTCTAGCATTCATATAATTAGATTTTTGACCAGGTTTCAACATTGTATCCCTTAACAATAAATATTAGTCACAAATAGAGGATAGCAAATATGAGGGGACAAGCGGGAGGTGATTCAGCAGTAGAGCATATGCCTTTCATGTATGAGGCTCTGAGTTTGCTCTCTGGCAACACATATAAAATAAAATAAAGGCAGAGGTAGATAGCATAATGGTTATGCAAAAAGACTCTCATGCCTGAGGTTCCAGCATTCCAGGTTCAATCCTCCGCACCACCATAAGCCAGAGCTGAACAGTGCGCTGGTAAAAAAAAAAAAAATGAAATGAAAGTAAATAAAAATAAATTAATTAAATTAAAAATATGGGCTAAACAGAAAAAAGAGGAAAAAAAGAAGAAAGAAAAAAAATGGACTGGAAGATAATCCCTACTTTGGTTACGTCTAGATATAACCTGTAATTCATCTGTGGCTAAGTCTTCTTAGTAGCTTCATTTACTTGACTTTTCTGATCAGTTTAAGCTTTTCTGTTCTTTGCCCTCTTCCTTCTTTATATTCTCTGGGGAAGGGAAGACAACTACCCTGAGCGTTCACTTTTGTTTCTGCTGGAAACTGAATGCCTGGATCTGTTACCAAAAAGAACTTTACAGTTTCTGTAAGAATGAAGTAATTGGGTTGTATTGTTATGTGGAAAACTGGGAAATGTTATGCATGTACAAGCTATTGTTTTTATTGTCCACTGTAAAATATGAATCCCCTCCCAGAGGGATAAAGAATAGGAAAACTGTCAGGGGAGGGGATGGGGATACGGAGTTCTGGTGGTGGGAACTGTGTAGAGTTGTACCCCTCTTATCCTATGGTTTTGTCAATGTTTCCTTTTTTATAAATTAAATAAATAAATAAATGAAACCTGCAAAAAAAAAAAGGCATAATTTTAAAGCAATCTAATTTGTGCTAAATAGCCATTATTTTCTTTGTGGCTATCATTTATACCTAATTTTAGGGGGAATATATATATATATATATATATATATATATATATATATATATATATATATATGACGGTTTTGTCAGTGTTTCCTTCTTTCAAGCTAGTAAAAACTACTCTAGCCAAGATGGTTATGCTACAAACATTTAATAGTAAACTGTGTTTCACTCTAAAAAACTCATTTAAAAAACTCATTTGCCTCAAATCTTTTGGGCAACACAATTCCTTTTCGTTTCTTTCTTTTTTTAAAAAAATATTTATTCCCTTTTGTTGCCCTTGTTGTTTTATTGTTGTAGTTATTATTGTTGTTGTCGTTGTTGGATAGGACAGAGAGAAATGGAGAGAGGAGGGGAAGACAGAGAGGGAGGAGAGAAAGATAGACACCTGCAGACCTGCTTCACCGCCTGTGAAGCGACTCCCCTGCAGGTGGGGAGCCGGGGTTCGAACCAGGATCCTTATGCCGGTCCTTGTGCTTTGCACCACCTGCGCTTAACCCGCTACGCTACAGCCCGACTCCCTTCGTTTCTTTATATACTTAGTTCCCCTTTACCAGATTTCCTCATCAGTTTTCTTGTCTTGATTAAGCTTGGCTAGCTTATTGTATACTTAAGTACCAATTATATCAGTGTATGACCCGAATTTTAAAAATCATTCTCTAGCAAACAATTGAGGGGAATAATCTGAATCATAGTCCCTATACCATGAGGTCACTGGAGCTGAGAAATCTCTCTGCTCCAACTGGTGGCCTATTAACCTGTAGCCGAGTCCTGCTATTCTGAAAGCAGTTTGCGGATGTGCACAAGCAGATGGCCACTGTAAGCACTTTCACTATTGCACATTGAGAGAACGTACCATTCAAAACACGGCAAGCCCATCCTAATGACTCGCCACGATGCCAGCTTGAAGGAATCTGTTCATTAATGTCATTTGCACTTGATTCAGGTTGATAGCGTCATTATAGAGCTGATGTCTGACAACCTCATAGGCCCTCAAAGAGATGCTCAAGAAACATTAATTTATCAAAATCCTAAAACCTATCTCTTGCCCTCTCTCTCTCTCTTTCTCCTTCATTCCCTCACTCCTTGGTACTAGGACAAGGATGAATCCAGTGTCTCAGGCATACTGGCTTCTTGTGAGCATACAACATACTTCAATTTTCCCCTCCTTTTTTTTGCTGAGAGAGAGAGGGAGAGGGAGAGGGAGAGGGAGAGGGAGAGGGAGAGGGAGAGGGAGAGGGAGAGGGAGAGGGAAGAGGGAGAGGGAGAGGGAGAGGGAGAGGGAGAGGGAGAGGGAGAGGGAGAGGGAGAGGGAGAGGGAGAGGGAGAGGGAGAGGGAGAGGGAGAGGGAGAGGGAGAGGGAGAGGGAGAGGGAGAGGGAGAGGGAGAGGGAGAGGTCACCACAGCACTGTGTCACCATGAGGGTGATTTCCTCAGTGTTACTTAAGGGTGCCCAGTGTGAAGTCAGAACTTGAACCCAGATCTCACACAGAGTAAAGTATGTGTTTTACTGTGTGAGCTTCCCTCTGGCCCTTGGAGAGACGGAGATTTTAAGTAATCTCAAATGACAAATACATTTGGCTTTTTACAAATATGAAGCAATTCAATTGCATGGTGTTATGTAAAGAATTTCCAGTCGTGCATACTCACTCATGTAACTCCATAAATATTTGCTCACTGCCATTTGTAGATTGGCACCTGCTCTGTCATAGAGATTGAAAATACAATGTCTCCCACTAAAAGAGGAAGTATTGGGGAGCCTTTAGTAGTGCGTTGAGTTTCCCCAATAAGAAAGACAAGGGAAAGTACACAGAGTCAAAACAGCCAGCAGGTGTACCCCTCAAAACCTTCAATGCATTCTGAGAGACCAGTCTCAGTGAACCAGAGTCCACCACTAAGAGTCCCATAGGCCATGGGAATGATTTGAGGCCTGAATCATAGGCATTAAACAGTTTCAGGTAAGTCATTTATTTACTCAGCCAGCCACATCTGCGGTTAATGAAAAATATTCACATGGCTCAAGGCCAGTAAAGAGTTGAGCAGATAGAACACAGGACTTTCCTATGTGAAACCCTGGACTTACCCCCTGGTATCACTCTAGTCTTTGTCTCTGTCTCTTTCTTGCTCTTGAAGTTAATGAATCTTTAAAAAATAAATATGCATATCAAATAATTAGGTATAAGAAATTTGGTTCATCCCAGGATAGATAATCTCACCAATGTGTCCTGGGATGAGATTTACCCACGATGGAAAGATAGAAACAGGCTGCGGCGGCGGGGGGGCAGATACACTTGGCAATGCCCATGTCCAGCAGAGAAGGAATTACAGAAGCCAAAACTCCCCACTTTCTTTACCCTATAGAGAATTTTGGTCCATACTCCCAGAAGTGGAGAAGTGTTAGGGGAAGATAACCAGAGGGCTCTGAACTCCAACTCCATCAAGACCCAGAGAAGAAAGAGGACACAGGAAGGACATTAGCATTAGGTGGAGGTGTGACTTAACAAAGGAAGAGAAGGCAGGATCACAGAAAAAGATATATATATATATATATGTGTGTGTGTGTGTGTGTGTGTGTGTGTGTATAGAGAGAGAGAGAGAGAGGGAGAGGGAGAGGGAGAGAAAGAGAGAATTATAGAAATAGTAGTCAACTCGTATCAGTGACATTGGGAAAACTACCGCAGTTTCTAGTGGCAGGAATGGAGATGCAGAACTCTACTGGTAGGCATGGTGTGGAATTATGCTCCTGTTATCTCATAATTTTGAAAATAAACATTAAATCACCAATTTAAAAAGAAGACAGAAAAAAAAGACATTTGCTTCAGTAAGCATTGATTAAGCACTCACTTCCTTTGATCAAGTAGTACATATGTCAATTATTAAAATTTAAAAAAAAAGTACACTAGGGGCCAGGTGGTGGCACACCTGGTTAAGTGTACACATCACAGTACAAAAGGACCGGGGTTCAAGCCCCTGGTCCCCACCTGCAGCGGGGAAAGCTTCATGAGTGGTGAAGCAGGGCTGCAGGTGACTCTGTCTCTCTCCCTCTCTATCGCTCCTTCTCCTCTCAATTTCTTTCCATCTCTATCCAATAATAAGTGAATAGAATTGTTTTTTAAATGGTACCTTAATATCAAGACACTATCCTGGACACTGAAGATACAATGCGACAAGCATACACTCAGTCTCTAATGAGTGAGTTACACAAATTTAGGACATGGTTCATTGTTTCCGAACTTGTGAATATTTAAACAAAATATCTTTTTTTGCAGAGTATCTGCATTTAGAATTATCATAGGGCCAGAAGATAGCTTTTCAGGGAAAAAGTACCCGGTTAATTATATGTATGAACCAGATTCAAACATGTCCCCCACACCACACTGGAGAAATCAGGTGTCGTGATGTCTGTTCCTCTGAAAAATTCATCCCAGAACAATAAAATCCTGGCAAGGAAACCTTTTTTTTTATTAGTCTTTAAAATAACTATCTTTATTATTTTATTTTATTTTATTTTATTTTATTTTATTTTATTTTATTTTATTTTATTTTATCTCCAGGGTTATGTCTGGGGCTTGGTGCCTGCACTAGAATCCACTGCTCTTGGAGACCATTTTTTCCCTTTTTGTTGCCCTTGTGCCCTTGTTCTTGTTGTTGTTGTGATATCTGTTGGATAGGACAGAGAGAAATGGAGAGAGGAGGGAAAGACAGAGGGGGGAGAGAAAGATAGACACCTATAGATATGCTTCACCACTTGTGAAGCGACTCCCCTGCAGGTGCGGAGTGGGGGCTCAAACCGGGATCCTTACGCTGGACCTTGCGCTTGGTGCCATGCACACTTAACCCGCTGCGCTACCGCCTCCCACCACCCCCCCCCCTTTTTTGTTCACTGCCACCAGGGTTATCGCTGGGACTCAGTGCCAACACCATGAATTTGGTGGCCTTTTTTTTTTTTTTTTTTTTTACCTTTCTTGTTTTATTAGACAGAATAGAGAAATTGAGAGGGGAGGTAGAGACAGAGGGAGAAAGACAGTTGCAAACCTGTTTCACCACTCATGAAGTGGACTCGCTGCAAGTGGTGAGCTGTACATAGTAGTATGTGCGCTTAACCAGGTGTACCACAGCCTGGCTCCATCACGAGGTGAATTTTTGGGAAGAAAAAAAAGTAATATCTGCTTTCTTCACTTGTAAACTAATATAGATGACAAAAGATGTTTTTGAAAAACAGTAACTACCTAAGGGAGTTTTCAACAGAAAAATTTGGCCATAATTATTATACCACAGATATTACCACTTCTTTTTTTCTTTTATTATTATTTTTTTAATATTTATTTACTTTCCCTTTTGTTGCTCTTGTTGTTTTTTATTGTTGTTGTAGTTACTGATATTGTTGTTGTTAGATAGGACAGAGAAATGGAGAGAGCAGGGGAAAACAGGGGGAGAGAAAGATAGACACCTACAGACCTGCTTCACCGCCTGTGAAGCGACTACCCTGCAGGTGGGGAGCCGGGGACTCGAACCAGGATCCTTGAGCTTTGCACTAGGTGTGATACCGCCTGACTCCCACAAGGGAACTTTTAAACTGCATGTTCTCACATTATTTTGATGCCCAGAAATAAGTGCTTGCCAAGTTTCTTTTCTCTTCTCTCCCCTCCCCTCCCTTTCCCTCTCTTCCTCTTCTTCCTTCCTTCCTTCCTTCCTTCCTTCCTTCCTTCCTTCCTTCCTTCCTTCTTTCTTTCTTTCTTTCTTTCTTTCTTTCTTTCTTTCTTCCTGTCTTTCTTTCTGTCTTTCTCTCAGGCTCATACACCAAGACATTCCTCTCTGCATATTCTTGACAAGTCACATTCCATTCATTCTACTATGTTCCAAGCCCGGTGTGATCACTCCCACAGCTGCACCACATTCTATATTTGGCTCAGATCGCCTGAATCCTCCATCTGCCCACGCCTCTTCACCCAGAATCTGCCTTTTCTCACATCAGTATAAATGTCTGAAGGTGAATTTAACTAAAACACAATATATTTCCACCTCCTTATTTCCGAGACTCATATCAATACCTTCAGTGTATAGCCCCATAACCAGGTCATTCTTTGTTCATGACCTCTACACTGCCTACTTTTTTTTTTTTAAAGCATAGTGCTGCTGGGCTCTGGTTTATGGTGGTGGTAGTGGTGGTGGGGGAATTGAACTTGGAACTTTGGAGCTTCAGGCATGAGAGTCTCTTTGCATAACCGTTATGTTATCTACCCCCGCCCTCTGCCTACATTCTTTACAGAATTCTTTTTTTCTTTAATATGGATGATTTTCCCCCCTTATTAATAGAAATGTCTCTGATTGGGACTCTCTTAATGATATACACAGGATATCTTCTTAAGCATCTTCAACTTCCTAGGCCATGCCTATCTGTTTTTATTCTTTTTCATTTCCCTCTCTCTCTCTCTCTCTCTGCCTCCAGAGTTATCTCGGGCTTGGTGCCTGCAGTATGAATCCACTGTGTTTTCCCTCTTGTTGCCCTTGTTGTTTATCATTGTCGTTGTTATAATTCTTGTTATTGCAGTCATTGTTGTAGGATAGGACAGAGAGAAATGGAGAGAGGAGGGGAAGACAGAGTGGGGGAGAGAAAGACAGACACCTGCAGATTTGCTTCATCACCCACAAAGCGACCCCCCCTGCAGGTGGGGAACGGTGGGCTTGAACCCCGATCCTTAATTCAGTCCTTGCGCTTTGTGCCACGTGCGCTTAACCCACTGTGCTACTGCCCGACCCCCGTTTTTCATTCTTCTTTACTCCCTCTCCTATTTTCTCTTTGTGATGTCATATATCAATCTTAGCTCTGACACTCCTTTAATGGTAAACCCCGTTCGCCAAGTCTAGTAAAGCCTACACATGTAGCCACTTGAGTGCTCTCAACATCCTGTCACTTCATGAAGTACCTCTTCAGAGAATTATCTGGACCTCAGTGAAATCATTTTAAAGTAGTTAAGGTTTTTGCACATAATTAATAGCACATCAGTGTTTTCCATAAATACATTAGGGAAGTAGATAATACTGTTTCATATTTGACAGTTGTGGCAGCATTAATAATAGCTAACACCATCTGACTACATAAGACTTTAGGCGTTAGCTGACACGTTTTGTATACATCATCTGATGAGATCCTCATTACGATGATGTGAGTACTAGTATTATTAGCCTCATTTCAGAGATCAGGAAACTGGGAGAAGTAATTATCTTGCCTAAGATCACGTAACTAGAAACTGGCAGAGCCTGTGTGTGAACATAGCTGATGTTTCAGATTATCTCAAGTCAATTTGCTGCTTGATGGAGCTGGGTGGTGGATGGAGCCGGGTGGTGGCGTACCTGGTTGAGCACACATGTTACAATTTGCTGCTTGAGCCATGATTTCCTCTTGTTTAAAGAGAGAAGGAAACAGATAAGGGGGAAAGGAGGAGGATCTAAAAGGATCCTCTTTCTCATGCATGAGAAGTTACTATTAGGGGTCGGGGGTGGGCAGTAGCGCAGCGGGTTTAAGCGCACATAGTGCAAAGCATAAGGATGGGTGTAAGGATCCTGGTTCAAGCCCCCGGCTTCCCACCTGCAGGGGAGTCGCTTTACAAGCGGTGAAGCAGATCTGCAGGTGTCTGTCTTTCTCTCCTCCTCTCTGTCTTCCCCTCCTCTCTCAATTTACCTCTGTCCTATCGAACAACAATAGCTATAACAACAATAACAATAACAACCACAACAAGGGCAACAGAATAGGAAAAATGGCCTCCAGGAGCAGTAGATTCCTAGTGCAGGTACCGAGCCCCAGCGATAACCCTGGAGGCAAAAAAAAGAAGTTAGTATTGCATTAGATCAAACAGTCAGATAGTATCCTTCTCTTCCACCCTTCTTCCCTCCCTTACTTCCTCCCCCAAGCTATCAAAGATAAATAAATAAATAAATAAATAAATGTTATAAAAAGAATCATCTTCTAATGATTTATCGTAGTCATAAAGATTCATCATAGAGGCTAATGGGCAGGAGTTGGGCAGTAGCACAGCAGGTTAAGTGCAGGTGTACCAAAGCTCAAGGACGGGTGTAAGGCTTATTCTTGTGCCTGGTGCTATATGAGTTACTTTTGCAGGTTGGAGGTGGAGGGGAGGGTGCAGAAAAGTGCTAGAGACATTCTTCTTCTTCTAGCGTTTGCCCTTCTTCCGTAGCCAGTCAACAGCGTCAGGTTGAGCCTGATGTAAAGTTTCGAGACCTCCTTTAATTCCTAACCTCACAGAATTTATGATCTGAGGACCATAAATTCATCATGTAAAAGTGCCCAGTATAAATCATCTGGTGAATCATCCTCCCTACATTTTCTTTCTTTCTCTCTTGGTTTCTTTCTTTCTTTCTTTCAAAAGTTTTTTTTTTTTTAGAGGTTGTGAGTCTCAGCTGTCACCCTACCAGTTTGGTGCCAACCATTCCTGAGTAAGGGCTTCTAGTCCTGGGAATCTCCCCATCACTCCTTTTTCTGTCCATAAGCCATACATGCCTGTACTCATCTGCGGCTTGGTGAGTTTCCAAAGAAATCCTGGTTGTATTTTGTTGAGTTTTCGGGTGATCTTCACTGCTTTTCCTAGTTGAGACCACAAGATGGCTGCCCCTCCATAGTCCTGCCTTTGAATGTTTTTCCTGTCTTACATATTAATGATTTGCTACTCTGACAAACTCATTTAGGAGATAATTAGTCAAGATGTGAATTCCTAAGATGTAACGTATGCTTAACTAAGTGGCCTTTTAGTTTTTTTTTTTAAGTGAAGTGAATTCCAATTAAACATTAAAATAAGAATCTTATTTTATAAACAAATTTTATTTGATCCAGAGGTGAGCTTAATGAACAAAGAGTCCCATCTATCCAGAGAAAATTGACTTGCAAAGATATGAAGTGACTTCTTTTAATTTTTTTAAGTTTTTTTTATATTTATTACTTTTCCCTTTTTGTTGCCCTTGTTGTTTTTATTGTTGTTGTTATTGATGTTGTCATTGTTGGATAGAACAGAGAGAAATGGAGAGAGGAAGGGGAGACAGAGAGGGGGAGAGAAAGATAGACACCTGCAGACCTGCTTCACCACTTGTGAAGTGATCCCCCTGCAGGTGGGGAGTCAGGGGCTTGAACCGGGATCCTTGTGCCGTTCCTTGTGCTTTGTACCACGTGCGCGTAACCCGCTGTGCTACCGGCTGACTCCCTTTTTTTTTCTTCAAGATTTTATTTATTAATGAGAAAGATAGGAGGAGAAAGAAAGAACCAGACATCACTCTGGCGCATGTGCTGCCAGGAATCGAACTCGGGACCTCATGCTTGAGAATCCAAAGCTTTATCACTGCGCCACCTCCCAGACCTCTTTTTAAAAAATATTTATTTATTCCCTTTTGTTGCCCTTGTTGTTTTATGTTGTAGTTATTATTGTTGTTGCCATTGTTGGATAGGACAGAGAGAAATGGAGAGAGGAGGGGAAGACAGAGAGGGGGAGAGAAAGACAGACACCTGCAGACCTGCTTCACCACCTAAGAAGTGACTCCCCTGCAGGTGGGGAGCCGGGGGCTTGAACCAGGATCCAGGTCCTTGCATTTTGCACTACCTGCGCTTAACCTGCTATGCTATTGCCTGACTCCGACTTTTTTTAATTATCTTTATTTATTTATTGGATAGAGACAGCCAGAAACCTAGAGGGAAGGAGCAAATATATAGAGAGAAAGACACAGAGAGACCTGCAGCACTGCTTCATCACTTGTGAAGCTTTCCCCCTGCAGGTGGGGACCAGGGGTTCAAACCTGACTCCTTGCTCATTGTAATACGTGCGATCAACCAGGTACGCCACCATCCGGCCCCAATAATCTTTTTTTAAAAAAACTTTTTTATCTTTATTTATTATGAATAGAGACAGAGAAATTGTGAGGGAAGGGGGAAATAGAGTGGAAAAGAGACAGAGAGAGACCTGCAGACCGTCTTCACCACTCGTGAAGCTTTCCCCCTGCAGGTGGGGACCAGGGGTTCAGACCTGGCTCCTTGCTCATTGTAATACGTGCGCTCAACCAGGTGCGCCACCACCCAGCCCCAATAATCTTAATTTTTAGATATTAGAGTTTTCTTAGAAATATCTAAAATAAAAACCTGAAGAATAGTCATATGATAAATATGATAAATATGATAATGATAAATATTCACCATAGAACCACCATCTTATTCTTCAAGCCCCCACCCCCCAAAAAAGCATATAAAACTTGAAGAAATGCAGACTACCACAGCATGACATGACTGCTGTTAAAATATATATACATATATATATATGTATATATATATTTACATTTTGTTAAATTTCTTTATTGGGCAATTAATGTTTTAGATTCGACAGTAAATACAGTAGTTTGTACATGCATAATATTTCCCAGTTTTCCATGTAACAATACAACCCCCACTAGTTCCTCTTGGATCTGTATCCCCCCCCCTCCAGTCTTTTACTTTGGTGCAATATGCCAATTACTGTTAAAATTTATTGAAGAATTATATATAGCCTATTGTTTATGAAATAAGTTACTATCTGTCTGAAGTTTTAATTCAAATTAGGTGAGATATGAGAACCCTGGATTTTGAGATGTACTCACTGTTTCAGAACCTGATTTAACAAGTAAAATATTTACAAAACAGAAAAAAATGTCATGATCAACACATAGCAGAGTTATGTTTAAAAGAAGAGAAAAAGGAAAAGAGAAGAGAAGAAAAGGGGAAGGGAATGGAAGGGAAGGGAAGGGAAGGGAAGGGAGGAGAGGAGAGGAGAGGAGAGGAGAGGAGAGGAGAGGCGAAGAGAGGAGAGGAATGACATAGTTTTCCAAGGCTTGTGGAGATGATATTGAGTCTCAAGAACCAGTCTTAGAAGAAACCCCTTATCTAACACAGTCTCAGATTCAGATAGCTCTCCCCTCATTGGAAAATTCAGTTTATGCCCTTATTTCAATAGCACTTAAACCAAAATAAAAGGGAAAGGAATTTGACAGCCGAAACTTTGTAGAGACAGGAATTGAAAGTTCAGAGAGACAGTTTCCTATGGGAGAGGACTCTGAGAAAGAGGAACTCTCTAAATAAATTTATTAAAAGAGAAATAGAAATGACAGACAGAGGTTTGAGAGACAATCTTACTCATTTATCTATTTGTTCATTTTTGGGTGGGAGAGAATGTTTAACCACGTTTTGTTTTTAATATTTTATTTATTTATTTATTAAAACTGAATTTTCCAATGAGGAGAGGAGAGGAGAGGAGTTGCGCCAGGTTGCCCACCGTTGACAGAGTCAAAGTGTTCCCTTTTTGTCACATCCCCACCACTTGTTAACATGCGCCATTCTCACAGGTATGAAGTTGCATCTCATTGTGCTTCTAATTTTCTTTTTTTAAATATTTATTTACTTATTTATGTTGCCCTTGTTTTATTGTTGCAGTTATTATTGTTGTTACTGATGTTGTCGTTGTTGGATAGGACAGAGAGAAATGGAGAGAGGAGGGGAAGACAGAGAGGGGGAGAGAAAGACACCTGCAGAGCTGATTCACCGCCTGTGAAGCGACTCCCCTGCAGGTGGAGAGCCGAGGGCTCAAACCGGGATCCTTATGCTGGTGTTTGCACTTTGCACCACATGCACTTAACCTGCTGTGCTACCGCCTGACTCCCTGTGCTTCTAATTTTCATTGCTCTAGTTAGTGAAGTGGAGCGTTCCTTTATATGAGGTATGGAACTCTCTTCCTACCTAGTGGTGTATATGCCAGAGGGATGATCTCATTCTCTCACTTACAGCTAGGTGATAAATAGATGATAGGCAGATAGATGGGTAGGTAGACAGACAGGGAGAGACAGACAGACAGACAGACAGATTTCCAAGAAAAACAAGTGGGATAGCTAGTTTGATAGCTAACCAAAAATACTGCAAGAAAAAAAATTTACTCATCTTCAATGAGCAGTGAAACAGTGTTGCCACTCACTCTCTCCCTATCTCCCCCCCTTTTTTCTCAATTTCTGTCTATCAAAAAAAGAAAGAGGGAGAAAGAAGGAAGGAAAGAATGGAGGAAGGAATGGAGAGAGGGAAGGAGAAAGAAAGAAAATGGCCACCAGGAGTGGTTGATATGTCAGGCAGGCACTAAACCCCAGGAATAACTTTGGCGGCAATAAGATTGGGAAAAAAGAAAGACAGAAAGATAGATAGAAAAGAAAGAAAGGAATAAAGAGAGAAAGAAAGAAAAGGAAAAAGAAGAAAAGTCTCTGCTGGGAATACTGGAATCACATGCATTGAGTTCTTGTGATAACCCTGGTAAATAAATAAGCAAAAAATAAAACAATGGGGGATAAATATTCATGGCACGAAGGGTGCTTACTGCTCCTCCAAACTCGTTCTCAGTAATTGCTTTTATTCTCAGTACAGTTCTGTGTAGTTTTGTGCTCCTAGCAGTCACCCACAATTCTTGGTTGGTTGGTTTTTTACTTATATTATTATTATTATTATTATTGTTAGGGGCATAATTCCACACTGTCTCCACCACCAAAGTTCTGTGTCCCCATTCCCTCCACTGGAAACTGAAGTAGTTCTCCCAAGGCCACAGATATGGGTTGCCTATTATTTAATTAATTAATTAATTAATTAATTTTTAAATTATTGACACCTGCAGACCTGCTTCACCGCCTGTGAAGCGACTCCCCTGCAGGTGCGGAGCCGGGGGCTTGAACGGAGCTCCTTACGCAGGTCTTTGCGCTTTGCGCCACCTGCGCTTAACCCGCTGCACTACCGCCCGACTCCTATTTCTATGACTATTTATCTACATTTATATGTATTTGCTCATTTTTCTCTATGGTCCTGCCTTCTCTTCCTTTCTAGGTCACACCTACACCTATTGCTACTTCCAAATGTCCTTCTGTTTTCCCCTTCTCTCTCTGGGTCCTGGTGAAATTGGAGTTCACAGCCCTCTGGTCATCTTCCCCCTAATTTTTTTTTTCCTCCTCTGGGAGTATGGACCAAAGTTCTTCCTGCAGAAGGTAAGAGTTCTCATTTCTGTAATTGCTTCTCTGCAGGACATGGGCGTTGGCAGGTGGATCCACACCCTTGGCCTGTTTCTGTCCTTCTTTGTGGGGCAGGGCTCTGGAGAGGTAGGTTCCAGGACACATTTGTGAGGTTGTCTACCCAGGGAGATCAGGATGGAATCATAGTAGCATCTGCAACTTGGTGGCTGAAAAGCAGTAAGATAGAAAGCAGGACAAACTGTTTAATAAACAGGGATCAACAAATAGGAATGGAGCAGAAGAGATTAGAAATTCTGGGATAGAAAGAAGTAAGGAGATCTATTTTAGGTAAGTTCCTAGAGGCCCATGACTTTAGTAACTTTTGCCTAAGCTCGGTGGCTGACATGCAGGTGGACTAAAAATATTGTCTGGGAAGATGATGTCAGAGATGAGATTAGGACTAGAAAGCTGGATTAGGGCAGAGAGAAATTCCTAAACTTGAGGAAAGTATTTATATACAAGTAACTGTTTATCCCATTCATCTAACCTAGAGCCCATGTCGATTCATACACAGCACAGGAGCCTGTTTGACCTCTGAGTCCCTGTCAGTCTGAGCTCTCAGTCCATAGTCACAGCTGGGAACATTCTAGGCTGCGCTCATTTCAGGACCCGTCTTCCTGGAGGGGCAGAGCAGGCTGACCAGCCTCCCTTCAGAGAGTGGACAGTCCCTACCCCTGCTGCTCTACACTGAGGGCAAGGCCCTGGAGAGGCCCACACGAGGGCTTGCGATGACATTCCTGATGGAAGTGGGTTCCTCATGGAAGCCAGCAGTTTTGCATGCTTCTAGTCATTTTCCATAGTCTTCAGGATGGAATCACAGTAGCATCTGCAGCTTAGTGGCTGAAAAGCAGTAAGATATAAAGCAGGACAAACTGTTTAATAAACAGTTTTTTTCCTCCCTAACTTTTTTTTGCCTCCAGGGTTATCGCTGGGACTCAGTGTCTGCACTCAAATCCACGGCTCCTGGAAGCTATTTTTTTTTCCTTTTGTTGCCATTTTTGTTTATTGTTGTTGTCATTATTATTATTGTTGCTGTCATTGTTGTTGCATAGGACAGTGATAAATTAAGAGAGGAGGGGAGACAGAGAGGGGGAGAGAAAGACAGACACCTGTAGACCTGCTTCACTGTTTGTGAAGCGACCCCCCTGCAGGTAAGGAGCCGGGGCCTGAAACTGGGATCTTTACACTGGTCCTTGCGCTTTGCGCCATGTGTGCTTAACCCGCTGCTCAACTCTGGCTTATGGTGGTGGGGGAGTTTGAACCTGGGACTTTGGAGCCTCAGGCATAAGATCTCTTTGCATAACCATTATGCTATCTACTCCCCCCCTTTTTCTATTAGTCTCTTCGACTTTAACATATCTTGTAACTATATCAAACACGCTTGAGTTCTCTTCTTATATTAAGATCAGTGGATTGGCAATATGAATTCCATCTTTTTTCCTACATCATGAAAGGGAGCACAAATTTCAAATAGTAAGACATGGACATTTTGAAGCACCATTATTTTGCCTGCTGCTGTGTATGTATTTAAATACATTACAGAAATTAAGAGTCAGCTTTAAAAAAAAAACATACTTTTCTCTAGCTAGGTTAAGCAGAAAATAACCTATTTTAATGAGCTCAAAACTGTTGACTAAAGATCTCTTAGTGCTTTAGCTAAGCTTTCAGGAGCTATTTTCTGTACAAGAATAGGGCCAATCAGGAGCTGGCAATACTGTTAAAATCCCTGTGGAATTTGGAATTTGTGGGTGGGACTGTTTGCAGAAGCCACACTGCTTCAACGACAATGAGGGAGCTGTCTCTGCGAAATCCCCTTCTACAGTACAGAATGGTGCAGCCTGTCATGTTCCACACCAGCAGAATGGATCCCTTTCTCTCTCGCTACTTAACGCAGTTTCAAAAGCCTAGTGGCACACCAGTCTGTCAGATTAGAGGAACCAAAATCACGTCAGGAACTCTGCTAATACTAAAGTCGAGGATCTGTTATTATTATTATTATTATTATTATTATTATTATTATTATTATTATTTTAAGCCTTCATAGTCTGTTGTTTTCGTTCAGGAGCTCCAGCAGGCCGGGCTAGCTTCGCTGCGGTGAACAGAGACTCGGGGACTCATGGTTGAGCTGTAGGCAGTATCTCTTTATTCATACAGGACGCAGCACAATCTAAGCCGAGCTAAGCTAAACTAAAAACTACAAACTATCTTGTCCTTATAAATATACTAGCCCAGTAGGGTGGGAACAGGATGTGACACAAGAGGGTGGAGAGAAAAGTGACTGGTGAAAATCAGGGTATGACAAGGAGAGGGGGCGGAGCAGGTGAGAATTCTACCACTGAACCACCAATGCCCTGGAGGGAAGGTGGTGCTTGTTAACAGAGGTTATGTAAATAGAATGAAGTGGCTATGTAAATAGAATGCAGTGTTAAGCAGGGGGGATTTAAACCAAATGAAACAGAAGGGGTTTTTAGAAGCATACCAACAACAGTCCAGAGATGTTTTTACTAGAAGAATGTCAATCATATTAAGTAAATCAACTGAAATATCTGCTAAGAGAAACACGTTATCTGTTTCTGGAAAGAAATAGAGAAAAATTGGTTCAGCGAATGCAGCTGTGGGGATCTGTGGTTAGGAGATGCAGGGCAAGCAGGCGCCATGTGCCTTGGCGCCTCGTGTGTGTGTGTGTGTGTGTGTGTGTGTGTGTGTGTGTGTGTGTGTGTGTGTGTGTGTGTGTGATGGCTAGATGCAACTAAATGATTTGAGAAATAGTATTGGACAAAACCAAAGCACATTGATTTAAACTAAACTAAAAGGATATCTGCTATTTCTGATAGAATTGTGCACAGACGAGGCTAACCACAGTTAGTGCTTAGTGAAATAAACGTGTTTTTTCGTTATTTTCAAAGAACCCTGTTAGTAACTGAACTTTAGCAGCTGGTAAAGAAAGTAACAAATTGTTGGAATTCAGTTTTATATTTCACTATTTAACTTATGGACAAACAATGTTATTACCTAAATATGTCTTTACCTGTATTCTTTTTTTTTTTTTTTTTTGCCTCTAGGGTTATTCCTGGGGCTAGGTGCCTGCACTATGAATCCACTGCTCCTGGAGGCTATTTTTTCCCATTTTGTTGCCCTTGTTGTTGTGCTTGTTGTAGTTGTTATTGTTGGCATAGCTGTTGTTATTGGATAGGACAGATAGAAATGGAGACAGGAGGGGAAGACAGAGAAGAGGAGAGAAAGACAGACACCTGCAGACCTGCTTCACCACTTATGAAGTGACCTCCTTCCTGCAGGTGGGGAGCCGGGGGCTCGAACCCAGAGCATTACGTCAGCCCTTGCACTTTGCTCCACGTGCGCTGAACCTGCTGCGCTACAGCCCAACTCCCTTTACCTGTATTCTGTTCCCACTTGTTATTTTTCTAGTTTTTTTAAAACATTTATTTATTTATTCCTTTTTGTTGCCCTTGTTGTTTTATAGCTGTGATTATTATTGTTGTTCTTGGTGTTCTTGGTGTCATTGTTGTGTAGGACAGAGAGAAATGTAGAGAGAAGGGGAAGACAGAGAGAGAGGAGAGAAAGATAGATGCCTGCAGACCTGCTGCTTGTGAAGTGACTCCCCTGCAGGTGGGGAGCCAGGGGCTCGAACCGTGATCCTTACGCGGGTCCTTGTGCGCTTAACCCACTGTGCTACTGCCCAACTCCCTAGTGTTTTTTTTTTTAATGTGCTGTTTTTTTAAGGGAAGTAATGATTTAAGAGACCATAGCTGTCAGATGACTACGATTTCTTATCTACCTCTCTCTCTTTTTTTCACTACAATTTTCTAATCTCTCAGTGATTGGTGTCTGAATATTACTTCCATCAGTCTGTCTTCCTCAACGATCATGTAGTGAGTTCCAGCCATTCTGTTAACTCCGTCATTCTATTCCTACCAAGTCTTTGGATCTGCTACAAGACTAGAGTCAGTCTGTTTCACTGTTTGAACTTTCTTTGATTCTTAATTCTACCTATGAGTGAGGCCATCCAGGCTTATCATACTGAGCATGATTCTTTCAAATTCCAGCCAAGATGTTGCAAAGGACACTTCATATTTTTTTACAACTGAGTAGTAATCCATTGTGTGTGTGTGTGTGTGTGTGTGTGTGTGCATCATAATTTTCATTTAAAACATTTTTTTATCTGTACTTGTTTATTGGATAGAAACAGCCAGAAATTGAGAGGGGAGTGATGGGGAAGGAGAGAGACAAGAGAGACACCTGCAACACTGCGTTACCTATTGCGAAGCTTTCTCCCTGAAGGTGGAAAGTAGGGTCTGGAACTCAGATCCTTGTGCTTTGTAACGTGTGATCAACCAGTGCACCGTGACTTTATTAACCGCGCATCTGTGACTGAGTATCTGAGTTGCTTCCAACGTCGAGCTATCATAAACAGTGCTGCCATGAACATAGGAGTATACAGGTCTCAGCAGATAGTTATTTTTATGTTCTTTGAAAAGATCCCCACAAAAAGAATTACCCATGGTAGGATGGGTTTATTTCTAATATTCTGAGGTGTCCTCAGACTGTTTTCCACAGGGGTTAAATCAATCTATGCTCCTATCCATAATGTAGAATGGTTCTTTCCCCTGTAACCCTGTTTTACCACTTGAGAAGCTTTCCCCCTTCAGGTAGGGACCAGGGGCTTGAACCTGGGTCCTTGCACACTGTAGTGTGTGTGCTTACCCAGGTGTGCTACCGCCTGGCCCCCAACTCATCCCATTTTTATGCAGTTTTGTTGTTACTGCTGAATTTTGTGAGCTCTTTGTATAGTTTGGTTATAAGCCCTTATTTTGATGTATATAGTATAAAAATTTCATTCAATAAACTATCTTTTGGTTTTGGTGATGGTTTTTGCGCAGAAGTTTTCAGACTCATCTAATTCCGTTGGTTTATTCCCGCTTTTCTTTTCTTTTCTTTCTTTCTTTTTAAAAATTAATTTATTAGTGAGAAAGATAGGAGGAGAGAGGGAAAGAACCAGACATCACTCTGATACATGTGCTGCTGGGGATTGAACTCGGGACCTCATACCTGAGAATCCAATGCTTTATCCATTATGCCACCTCTCAGACCACTGCCTTTTGTTTTCCTTGTCACACTTGAGCATTTGAAGATGTTTCCAAGGCAAATCTTGCGAAGTGTCCTGCCAATGTTTTCTTCCATGTATTTGACAGTTTCTGGTTTTATATCCAAGACTTTGATCCATTTGTAGTAGATGTTTGTACAAAGTGTTATGTAGGGATTTTGTTTCATTCTTTTGTACATTTCAACCCAAAACTTCCCAGCACCATTTATTCAAGACACTCATCTCCATTTAATGTGCTAGGTCTTCTGCCATAAATTAGTTGTCCATAGGCTTATGGGCATTTCTCTGTATTTTAGTGTGAGTAGCAACTAATAACTATACAAAAGGTTGACTTTTGCAATCCTTGCCTTTTTAATCATTCACCATGTGGGTAGAACTAATCATTTGGATCAAATTCTTTAGCCAGGAACCACAATTCCACTTCTGGCAAAGATTATAGGCATAGTTTTCACAAGGGAACTGTTCTATAGGACCAGCTTGTAAAAAATCAAACCTGTTAGGCTATGAAAATGCAAGGAGAAGTTCATTAACTGTAAGGCTGAGTCTGGTAACATAGATAACAGACTTCTGTAGAGAAAACGGGACAGAAAGGGGGGAATCCAGAGGAAGTGGTGCTTTGATTGTGGAAGATTTCTGCAATCTTGGGGCTGGTAGTGGGGATGGACTTTCAAATTGCAAAGGCTGAGTGTTCCGTTGGAATGAGGAACTGAATTCTAAGGGAGACCAGACCTAGTGAACAATCATCAGGCACAGAAAACCTTTTAGAGATGTTTCAGGAAGTCTGCTTGACCGCAGGCTAAAACCATATTCCAGTGTTCATGGGGATATGAAGCTCGGTCTTAGTAATGTCAAGTGAAATCTGTCGAAAGGTATTAAGTGTAAATGGTTGTCTGAAGCATTCTCCTGAAAAATAAAAAAAAAAAAGTGAAATCCTCTAACTGTAACTGAGTCGCAGTCCTCTGAACTGTCACTGAATGGGCCTGAGAACTCTCACAGGTTAAAGAAACAAGTGGAGTGGTCTGGGAGGTGGCGCACTGGATAGGGCATTGGACTCTCAGGCATGAGGTCCCGAGTTCAATTCCCGGCAGCACATGTACCAGAGTGATGTCTAGTTCTTTGTCTCTCTCCTATCATTTCTTATAAATAAACAAGTAACAAATCTTTTAAAAAAGACGGTATGTTGATTCCTTAGCTGGCAACTGAGAGGTTTCTGAGAGAGGGTGGTTTGACTCTCCTCACTCAACCCAGCTCTGTGGAGGTACAATGGGCATATAAAGGAAGCCAAGGTTCTCTTTTCTGTTCAAATCATCATCTATCAAGTCCCAGATGCTGTCATGACCCCACCCTGACCTCCCTGAACAGATGACCACATGGTAAAGTGTCCAGAAACCTCATCTCTCCAGAGCCTTACCCTGCTAGGGAAATATTAGGGACAGAACAGGTCTGTCTAGGAGTATGGGTCAGACAGGCAACCGCCCACAGGTCAGCAGGAAGCAGTTACAGAAGCTTGAAACTCCATCCCTTCAGCATTCCAAAAAGAATTTTGGGTCCATACTCCTAGTGGGGGAAATTTTGAGGGACAGGAAGTACCTGGAGGGGAGTACCCAGAAAATGGGAGTGGTGACAGGTGTGGCTTAGAAAGGTGAAGGCGGGGCTTGGTGTTAAAAGTGAGGGGCAGGGGTTAGATAGCATAATGGTTAATGCACACAGACTCATGCCTGAGGCTCCAAAATCCCAGGTTCAGTCCCCTTCACCACCATAAGTCAGAGCTGAGCAGTGCTCTGGTTAAAAAAAAAAAAAGTGAGAACTGTGGGCGTGGCTGGCTCTCTGATCAGATCATCATGTAAGTAGTGATTTGGCCTCTCTCTCTCTCCCTGTCTTACTTCTTCTCTCTGTGTTCCAACATGTGAATGTTCTCAATTTTCCCAAATAAAATTTAAAATTCCTGAAAAAAAAAAGCCGCACTTAATTAATATATATGCTGTTTGGTGGTTTGGGATATATGCATACCCTCTTGTCCCCATTACTATAACCCAAATTACAAACAATACCCATCACCTCCAAAAGTCCCGGTGTCCCTTTTGTGTGTGTGTGAACGTTAACCTCTCAACAAATGCTTCAGTGCAGAAAGTTAAAATTAACTATAGACATTATGTTGTACAGCGGATCTCTGGAACTCAGTCACAGGTCTGCTGACTCGATAATCACAGCCCTTTGGAATTGGGTCATCAACTGATAAGAAAAGACTGTGCACAACTTAGTGAGGAAGACATTTAAAAGATCCTTTATGTCTTACACATACACACACCCACTAGTTCCAGAAGAATTGTCTTCAAAAGTTAAGCACTAACGCTAGAAAAACATTTCTTAGAGCTCTCAATATTACCACCAATGCTTATAGCCGTCAGCATACACTCCCATCGTTCCCTGGAGAATATACACTGGGTTTGAAGGAAGAAATTGCTTCAAGCAGTGAGCACACCTGTAACCAGAAATCTGACTTCACCCGAGGACAAAGTTGCAAACATTCTTTCAGATACAATCTCTAACATTTAGTAAAACAAACAAATGAACTAAGGGAACCAGAAGGGCTACCTGGCTGGGGCTGGAGATTTCATGTCTCTAATGACTCAGGCCTGCTTGCCTGCCTGCTTGCCTGCCTGCCTGCCTGCCTGCTTGCTTGCCTGCCTGCCTGCCTGCCTGCCTGCCTGCCTGCCTGCTTGCCTGCCTGCCTGCCTGCCTGCCTTCCTTTCTTTCTTCCTTCTTTCCCTCCCTCCTTCCTTCCTTCCTTCCTTCCTTCCTTCCTTCCTTCCTTCCTTCCTTCTTTCCTTCCTTCTTTCCTTCTTTCCTTCTTTTTTAAACTACTTTTTGACTTTATTGTCTCATTAGCATCAACATTATATTTGTTTGTCATTATGAATTTAACTTTGTCCAACCTCCAGGAAAATGCTGTGTTGAAAGTCTAACCCCAGCATCTCAGAATGTGACAGGGAAACAAAGTAAGTAGCCAAGACTCAGGTCTTTCTTTCTTTCTTTCTTTCTTTCTTTCTTTCTTTCTTTCTTTCTTTCTTTCTTTCTCTCTTTCTTCCTTCCTTCCTTCCTTCCTTCCTTCCTTCCTTCTTGCTTCCTTTTTTTTTTAAATTTATAAAATGGAAGTACTGACAAGATCATAGGATAAGAGGGTTATAATTCCATACAATTCCCACCACCAGAACTCCATATCCCATCCCATCCCCTGATAACTTTCCTATTCTTTATCCACCTGGGAGTATGGACCCAGGGTCATTGTGGGATGCAGATGGTGGAAGGTCTGACTTCTGTAATTGCTTCTCAGCTGAACATGGGTGTTGGCAGGTGGATCCATACTCCCAGTCTGTCTCTCTCTTTCCCTAGTGGGGTGGGGCTCTAGGGAAGCGGGGCTCCAGGACACATTGGTGGGGTTGTCTGTCCAGAGGAGTCAGGCTGGCATCATGGTAGCATCTGGAACCTAGTGGCTGAAAAAGAGTTAAGAGATAAAGCAGAACAAATTGTTGACTAATCATGAACCTAAAGGCAAGAATATTGCAGATGAAGTTTGAAGTCTCCATTTTGGGAAAAGCTAGTAGGTCTGTTTTAGGTCTATTCCAAGGGGCCCATGACTACTAGTTTTTGCCTACATCTGACAGCTAACATGCAGGTGGACCCAAGGTATTGTCTAGGGAGATGGTGTCATAGTTGGAAAAAGGACTAGAAAGCTGGATTAGGGAAGAGAGTAGCTTCCAAATATGGGAAAAGTATATAAATATTGTTGACTGTAAACCCCATTGATTTGATCTGGGGCTCATATTCAGCACAGGAGCCTGTGCAATCTCTGCATCCCTGTAGGTCTGAGCTCACATTCTGTGGTCACGGCTAGGAACATTCCAGGCTGCACTCATTTCAGGACCCATCTTCCTCAAGTAGTAGTTACAGTATTTTGTCCAACCTCCCTTCAGAGAATGGAACATTCCCTACCATTGTTGATCCATACAGAGGGCAAGATCCTATAGGGGCCCACAGAGGGGTCCATTGTATTGTTCCTGGTGGAGATGACCAGTGACCATGGAGAGAGGTCTACTAGGCCCATCATGTCTGTGTGGGAACCCGTCTAGGCCCATCATGTGTGTGGGAACTCCAAGGGTCCCTGAGTAGGGCCCCAGGTGATGGGGTGGCAACTCAGGTTTTTCTTCAAGGGCTGCTGTGGGGCTGAGCGAGGCGGTTGCTGGAGACCTGCCCAATCCAGTAACTAACTCCTGGTGTGAATTTTGTTACTTTGCCAATAATGCCCCTCTTTGAGGCCAGAATGCTGGCATCCTGCTGTCAGATGGAAAACCCTGTTACCAGGATGCTCAGATCTGTGGCGATGACTTCACTTTATTTGATCCTCAAGAGTACCCACTCAGAATCACTTCCTAAATCTTACTCAGAATTCCTGTGAACACAGGTGTTTTGCCCTGCTCTGTGAGTTCCTACTGCTTCATTATTTGGGAGGGAGGAATTGTAGAAAGTGTATCTAATAACGGGAGAGGAGTGGATAAGAAAAGGCAGAAAATTATTTGAGCATTATTTAAATGTATTCTAAATAGAGACTGGGGAGATGGCATGATAGTTACGCAAAAAGCTTGTTGCCTGAGGCTCTGAGGTTCCTGGTTCAATCCCTAGTATCATCTTCTTAAATTTTATTTTTCCTTCTCGTCTATCTGGAGCTCGAGCTGATCAGTGCATTGGATCGACCTTCTCGTGGTGCATCCCGTGAGTACCCATTCATTGGGGAAACTGACGATCCTTCCTAGCCGACTGAATCCACATGGATCCCAGTCACTTTCAAAGCCAGCAACAAGCAGCTCCTGACAGCTTTCAACCTGACGCTGTTGACTGGCTACGGAAGAAGGGCAAACGCTAGAAGAAGAAGTGCTCTGGTAAGGAAAAATAATATATCTCTGTCTATATGCTGTGGAGAAGATTATTTTCCTAAACTAAATTTTATACTCAACAGAAAATTAGAGATTTTGTATTGGAGGCTAGATCGCTGTGATTTGGGCCCCTCCTACTGGTCTCCAAAAGTTGACTTTTTTATATTCTGAAACTTATTATAATAGAGACTAATTCCTTGAAAACTGAAATACAAAAGTCCATGAAGCAATAACTATTTTATAAACCAGGATATAGTCATGATTTAATACCCCTTAACATGAGCATAGTATTCAAGTGTCCATTTCGGAAGCTGCACAGTGGCACAAGAATGGAAGTGTGAAAGTTACCATGCGAGGAGCTCCCATTCTGTGGTCATGGCTAGGAAAATTCCAAGTTGCACTCATTTCAGGACCCATCTTCCTCCAGTAGTAGTTAGAGTATTTTGTCCAGCCTCCCTTCAGAGAATGGACCGTTCCCTACCATTGTTGATCCACACTGAGGGCAAGGTCCTATAGGGTCCCACAGAGGGGTCCCTGGTTCAAGCCCCTGGCCCCTACCTGCAGGCAGGAAACCTCACTGATGTTGGAGTAGGCTGCAGGTGTTCCTCTCTCTCTCCCTCATTGGTCTTATTTGTTGTCTTCTCTATCATAATAAAAATAATAATAATAAAAAAAACTTTGTCACTGGGAGCTGTAGATTTTCCTAGGTGGAAAAGAAAGAAAAGAATACAGGTTTTACTGTTAAATGATTCTGAAACTCAGATATGTATGAATTTATATTTCTGCAGAGTCAGACTTTCTTTTTTTGCCTCCAGGGTAATCAATGGAGCTGGCTTCTGGAAGACATTCCCCCCCCCCATTTTATTGGATAGGACAGAGAGAAATGGAGAGAGGAGGGGAAGACAGAGAGGGAGAGAGAAAGAGAGATACTTGCAGACCTGCTTCACCGCTTGTGAAGTGACCTCCTGCAGGTGGAAAGCTGGGGGGCTCAAACAGGTTTCTTTTTTTTTTTTTTTAGATTTTAATTATTTATTTTCCCTTTTGTTGTCTTTGTTGTCTTTTTATTGTTATTGTAGTTATTGTTATTGATGTCATTGTTGTTAGGACAGAGAGAAATGAAGAGAGGAGGGGAAGACAGAGAAGGGGAGAGAAAGACAGACACCAGCAGATCTGCTTCGCTGCTTGTAAAGCAACTCCCCTGCAGGTGGGGAGCCAGGTGCTTTAACCTGGATCCTGACGCCGGTCCTTGCTCTTTGTGCCACATGCGCTTAACTCGCTGCACTACTGCCCAACTCCCACCAGATTCCTTTTACGGGTCTTTGTGTTAGGTACTCACCGATGTGCTACCACCAGGCCCCCCAGAGTCAGACTTGAAACCATTTTCCCCCAATACCCACAAAAGTACTGAGTACCAGTCCAGGGCTTAGGAAGGAACACAGGCAGAGTCTTGCATATGTGAGACTTTGGGTTTGATGCCTGTCACCATAAAAAAAAAGGTCAGTGATACATGAGTCTTTCTTTTTTTCACATGCACTTATACACACAACTAAAAAGTACAAAGAACGTTAATGCAAGCAACCTCCTAAAAAAAATTCAGTCCACTGAAAACTACAGCTAGATGTTTGTTGGATGTTAGATAGGGATTTTGAGTATAGAGGTATATGGCTAGGAAAGGTTCTACTGAAAGCAAAAGCATTTCAAATGAACTTTAAGAATACACATGGGGGGGGCAGGTAGTGGCACACCTGGTTGAGCATGCATGTTGAAATGTTCAAGGACCTGGGTGTGAGCCCCCAGTCCCCACCTGCAGGGGAAAACTTTGCAAGTGGTGAAGCAGTGCTGCAGGTGTCTCTCTGTCTGTTTCCCTCTCTGTTTCCCCCTTTCCTCTTGACTTCTGGCTATCTCTATCCAATAAACAAAAATAAATAAATAAAAAGAATACACGTGGGGGACTAGATGGCGGCCTACCTGATTAAGCACTCCTATTACAGTGCTCAAGGACCCAGGTTCAAGCCCCTGGTCTCCATCTGCAGGGGGAAAACTTCACAAGTGGTGAAGAAGGGCTGTAGGTATCTCTCTGTCTTTTTCCCACTCCCCTCTCAATTTCTCTCCATCTCTAGCTAATAATAAAAATAAATAAATAGGGAATCGGGCAGTAGTGCAGCAGGTTAAGCGCACACGCGCAAAGTGCAAGGACCGGCATAAAGATCCTGGTTTGAGCCCCCGGCTCCCCACCTGCAGGGGAGTCCCTTCATAAGTGGTGAAGTAGGTCCACAGGTGTCTGTCTTTCTCTCCCACTCTGTCTACCCCTCCTCTCTCCATTTCTCTCTGTCCTATCCAACAACGACGGCATCAATAACAACAATAATAACTACAACAATAATGACAAGGGCAACAAAAGGGAAAATAAAATATAATAAATAAATAAATAAAAAGAATACAAAGTCATAAAAAATACACGTGGAAAAAAAACCTGTGTAGGGTTGTACAATGAAGATTAAACTCTCCTCCAGCTGCCTTCCAAAAAGAGAGTTGTGCCAATGATTTATCATCTGTAGACTGGAGGTCCGGGTCTTGTATGTGTCTTTGAGGTTTCATGAAAAGTGTGAACTTTCACCTAGATCACCGGCAGAAGCAAATACTACAGTTGTATAATTTATTTGGTCTCCAGGTTTGTTCTCAAAGGTTTTCTTCAAAGTTACCTTGTATCCATAAGCATTAGTTCAACAATGCAAGTGACAGTTCTCCTCTAGCAAGGAGGGTGCTGCATTTGAAACTCCAGAGCAAAGCTGGAAAATGAAGCAGGCCTGCATCCACTTGTTTGTGCTGTCAACAGAAGTTTCATGTATCTATCTGTGAGCCCTCAGATTTGGCAGGCTGTTTCTGATATAGTCACTGAATCTCGAAGCTGTTGTTTATAGGGGAAATAACCATGAAGAATTTTTATTTTGCTTTTTAAGAATCCTGTGTGAAAATTACATTTGAAGTACTATTTCCCAGACTGTATGAGAAAGTTAATATGTATTTTTAAGAATTTCTAATGACTTGGGGTTCAGGCAGTGCTGCACCAGATAAAGTGCACGTAGTACTAAGCGCAACGACCCCTGCAAGGATCACAGTTCAAACCCCTGGCTTCCCACCTGCAAGGGGGTCACTTCACAGGCAGTGAAGCAGGTCTATAGGTTTCTATCTTCCTCTCTCCCTCTCTCTTCTCCTCTCTCAATTTCTCTCTGTCTTATACAATAAAATGGAAAGAATGACTGTCAGGAGCAGTGGCTTTGTAGTGCCAGAACCAAGCCCCAGTGATAACACTGGAGGAAAAAGAAAAAAAAATTTTTCTAGGGTGGGGGTGTAGCATAATGGTTATGCAAAGAGACTTTCATGCCTGAGGCTCTCAAGTCCCAGGTTCAATTCCTCACACCACCATAAGCCAGAGCTAAGCTGGTAAAAAAAAAAAAAAATTCTAATGACTTCTTGTTGATTACTGTCGTGCTGCAGGGTTCATGTCCCTGTTCAGGCGCCAGGTGTAGTGCTGCGACACGGAGGAGAGAGAGACAGGAGATCTGGAGTGGAGAGGGAACACAATTCTTTATTTGCGTGGACACCTCAGAGTTGGGTGAGAGCGCAGTGGTTTGGGCCACTTGGGGCTAGCCCAAATGTCTGCCTCACACAACACCCTTTTCTGCGTCTAACCACTGAGGTAAAAACCAGGCATGAGAGCGGACAAGAGAGCAGGCAAGAGAGAGAGGGGCGGAAAAAAAAAAAGGGCTTTATAGGGCAAAAACTGGGAGTGACAAGCCAGGACAGGATTGGTTGGGAAGGGCACTTCGAGAGAGAATATCATATTAACTCTTGTGGGAACTGGCACTAGCCTGAGGGGACAACATGGCAGAACAGGCACTCCGAGAATGTCCCAACTCTCACGGGAACTGACACTAGTCTGAGGGGACATCTGCACAGCAGACTACAAAATACCATTGACACTTCTCTAGTCACATTTAACTTCTTAGAACTCTATGCTTTCCCATATTTGGGAAAAATTTCCCATACTCTCTCCCCTGATCCAGCTTTCTGGTCCTTTTCCCAGCTACGACACCATCTCCCCAGACAATAACTTGGATCACCTGCATGCCAGGTTTCAGGCTCAGGAGGAAAAAAAAAAATTAGTATACTCACAGGCCCTTTGGAATAGAACTAAAATAGGCCTCTTAGCTATCTACAAAACAGAGGACCCCTCCCCAAACTCTTCATCTGTGCTATTACAGCCTTTAGATTCATGATTATTCAACAATTTGGTTCTATATGTTAACTCTCTTTTCAGCCACCAGGTTTCAGATGCTACGATGATGCCAACCAGACCTTCCTGGACAGACAACCCCACCAATGTGTCCTGGAGCTCTGATTCCCCAGATCCCCACTCCACTAGGGAGAGCGACAGGCTGGGAGTATGGATCAACCTGGTAATTTCGAGGAAGCAATGACAGGAGCCAGACCTTCCGCCTTCTGCATCCCACAATGACCCTGGGTCCATGCTCCCAGAGGGTTAAAGAATAGGAAAGCTGTCAGGGGAGGGGATGGGATTGGAGTTCTGATGGTGGGAAGTATGTGGAGTTTTACCCCTCTTATCCTATGATTTTTGTCAATGTTTTCTTTTTATAAATAAATAAATAATATATATATCTGAACTCTATGATTTTAAATGACAACAGTGGTTGAACAGAAAGCTCTTCCTTGATTTGGAAAGCAAACTGAAATGCATAGCACTAGTCAAATCCTCCTTGAGAGGCAAAACTGAGGACAACTGGTTTACCACATAATTTAAGATGGGAATGAGTCAATGTCTATAACTGCCAGAACTGCAGAGTTCACAATTTTCTTCTCTAAAGTTGTGATTAGCTTTTTTTATTTTAAATTTCATTTATTATTTTTATTAATGATTTAATACTGATTTACAAAATTACATGTCAACAGAGGTTTAACTCCACACCACTCCCACCACCAGAGTTCTGAATTCCCAGTCTTCTACTGGAAGCTACAGCAGTTCTCCTGAGATTGCAGACATGGGTTAACTATTATTTCTACAACTGTCTGTCTATACTTGTATATAATTGCTCTCTCTTACTTAAAAAAAAAATATTTTGTGTATATATATTTATTTATTCCCTTTTGTTGCCCTTGCTTTTTTATTGTTGTAGTTATTATTGTCATTGTTGTTGGATAGGACAGAGAGAAATGGAGAGAGGAGGGGAAGACAGAGAGGGGGAGAGAAAGATAGACACCTGCAGACCTGCTTCACCACCTGTGAAGCGACTCCCCTGCAGGTGGGGAGCTGGGAGCTGGAACTGGGATCCTTCCGCTGGTCCTTGCACTTTGCTACCTGTGCTTAAAACTACACTACTGCCCGACTCCCCTCTTCCCCCCCCCCCCAAGGTCCCATCTTCTCTTCCTTTCCAAGCCACACATAACTCTATTACTACATCTGAATGTCCCTCTCTTCCCTCTTCTCTCTCCAGGTCCTGATGGAGCTGGAGTTCAGAGCCCTCTTATGCTCTTTCTCCTATTACTTCTCCCCTAGTGGGAGTATGGGTTAGAATTATTTTGGGGAAAAAAATTTAAAAATTAAAGAATTATTTTGGGGGTGCAGAAGGTAGGAGTTCTGGCTTCGGTAACTGCTTCTCTGCTGGACATGGGCATTGGCAAGTTGATCCATACCCCTAAACTGTGGTTAGTTAAACTTGGCTTTCAGATTAGATTTCCTATGCTACATGAACATTAAAAAAGGAAGAAAAAAAAATGCTGATCACGATCAGCTGTCAAAGGGCAAACTTTTTTGGCACAGTGGCTAGATTTTTGTCCATTTATTTTTGTTCTTTACTTGCTTCCCCCCCCCCCTTTATCGTGGGGATTAATGGTTTACAGTCAATACTAAAACACAGTAGCTGGTAAATGTGTAACATTTCTCAGTTTTCCACATAGCACTCTGATCCCCCACCTAGATCCTCCTCTGCCATCATGTTCTAGGACCTGAACCCTCTTCCCTGCTCCGGACTCTACTTTTTGGTACAATGCACCAACTCCAGTCCAAGTTCTGCTTTGTGTTTTCCCTTCTGATCTTATTTTCTCCACTTCTGTCTATGAGTGAGGTCACTCTTCCGTCTCTTTCTGATTTAAGTGATTTGTCTCAGTTAACATGATTCCTTCAAGCTCCATCCAAGATGAGGTGAAGAAGGTGAATTCACCATTTTTAGTAGCTGAGTAGTATTCCATTGTGTATATAGATCACAGTTTCCTCACACACTTATCTGTTGTTGGGCACCTGGGTTACTTCCAGGTTTTGGCTTTACAAATTGTGCTGCTGGGACTGGGTGGTTGAGTGCACACGTTACAATGCACAAGGACCCCTTTCCTCTCAAGTTCTTCCTGACTCTATCCAATAAGTAAATAAAGATAATTTTAAAATTTGTGCTGCTATAAACATAGGTATATACAGATCTTTTGGATGGTTGTGTTGGGTTCCTTAGCATTGATCCCCAGGAGAGGATTTGCAGGGTCATAGGGCAGGTCCATTTCTAGCCTTCTGAGAGTTTTCTAGACTAAAGGGCAAATATTTTATCTTCTTTGTGTTATTTTTCCATCAGGGTTATCTCTGGGACTCATTGTATGCACAATTCCACCAGCCCTAGCAACCATTTTTTCCCTTTTAAATAGAGTAAGAGACAGAGATAAAGAGGAGAGAGAGAGTAGAGACACCATAGCACTGCCCCACCACTTATAAAGCTTCCCCCAGAAGATTCTCCCAAGTGCTGGCTAGGGTCTTGAACGTAGCCTGTGCATTCAACTGGACAAGCCACCTCCCAGCCACTGTCCAAATGGCATTAAAATAGCAGCCTATGCATCAGTGACCACTGCCTATTAGCTTCAAAAGGTTGGTGGTCCAACTATTTTGGAACTTTAAATCAAGATGATATTTTCTTTCTCTCTTTCTTTCTTAAAGAAAGAAAGATTAATTAATTAATTAATGAGAAAGATAGGAGGAGAGAGAAAGAACCAGATATCACTCTAGTACATTGATATTACATCTAGATGTGTGGATATCCCCTTGTTATATTCAGGAATATACTGAATTAATGGATTACAGTCAATATACTTGGTAGCTAAGAGTTTTCTAGACACTGAAGCCTAGAAATTGGACAAGAATCTTCTAGAAAATGTCATCTTGTGGTCCAGGAAGTAGTGCAGTGGATAAAGCATTGAACTCTCAAACATGGGATCCTGAGTTCAATCCCCATGAAAACACATGAAAAAATGCTCCAAGTCTTTGATTGTCAGAGAAATGCAAATAAAGACAACAATGAGATACCACTTCACTCCTGTGAGAATGTCATACACCAGAAAAGATAACAGGAGCAAATGCTGGAGAGGTTGTGGGGTCAAAGGAACCCTCCTGCCCTGCTGGTGGGAATGTCAATTGGTCCAACCTCTGTGGAGAACAATCTGGAGAACTCTCAGAAGGCTAGAAATGGACCTACCCTATGATCCTGCAATTCCTCTCCTGGGGATATATCCTAAGGAACCCAACACACTCATCCAAAAAGGTCTGTGTACACATATGTTCTTGGCAGCACAATTTGTAATAGCCAAAACCTGGAGGCTGTTTTTTCCCCTTTTGTTGCCCTTGTTGTTTATCATTATTGTTATTTTTGTTGTTATTGCTATCATTGTTGCTGGATAGCACAGAGAGAAATCAAGAAAGAAGGGGAAGACAGAGAGGGGGTGAGAAAGATAGACACCTGCAGACCTGCTTCACCGCCTGGGAAGTGACTCCCCTGCAGGTGGGGAGCCAGGGGCTCGAACCGAGTTCATTCTGCCAGTCTTTGCGTGCGTTTTGTGCCATATGCCATGTGCACTTAACCCACTGTGCCACCGCCTGGCCCCCTCAGTGAACGTGTTTTAAGATTTATTCCATCACTTGTGAGAGAATCTCACATGAGAGAGAAAGAGGGAAAGAGAGACAAGACAGAACACCACGGTCCTCCATGTGTAGTCTGGGGTCTAAATGAGAGTTTGAAGTTCTACTAGCTAAACTATTTCCCCAGTCACATTTCAGCTACTGTATATTGTGTGGTCTATACTGGTCACAATTCCTGACACTGAAGAGGTTTCCCTGTCATTGTTATAGTTAGAGCCCCCCACAACAAAATATTTTACTTATTTATTTTGAGAGAAAAACAAAAACACTGCTTAGTTCTGGCATATGGTAGGGTTGGGAACTGAGCGCTTATGCAGGTGCGCCACTGCCTGGCCTGGGGGCTGGGAATTAAACATGTAATCTTTGGGGCCTCAGGTATGTCAGTCTTGTGTACTGCCTCTGTGCCATCTCCCCAGCCCAGTTACAAAACTAAAAAAAAAATCATATGAATATCTATAGTTATAGTATCTTTCTACTCTTTTTATAAAAATATAATATTATGTATATGTGGTCAACAATCCCATTTCAACATTTAGCTTGCCAAGAATTAAAAAAATAATAATAAAAATCCCCATTCACAAAAGCATAGCTTAGAATGAATAAAATGAAAATATATGTGTGTGTGTGTGTGTGTGTATGGCATTTTCCATTTTCTGGAACTAAAATGTCAATGTAAATGAGATGCAGTGGTCTGAAATTCTCAAGAAGTTTAAAGTGGACGGATGATAAAATTTTCACTTCCTCCATTGGTCAATATGATTTGCCTATGCAGGAAACAACACGGTCTATATTGTCCTAAAATGTGTTTTAACCGCTTAAAATATGAAAGCTACTTTGAAAATATAAGGATGCGGTACAGCTTATGAAAGAAAGTATAAAGAATTTGAGGTATTCAAAATTAGACAGGAAAAAAATTAGACAGGGGTGCTGGTTCTTTTAGAAGAATGTTTGAAGCACCACAGGAATCTTGAGGTCCATGCAGGAGAAAGAAATAAAGGGCATACGTGTCAGATAAAACAGAGCTCCTCCTACACAGATCAAAGGGCTAGGGAGATTATGAAGCAGTAGTGGACCAGACTTTCACGCCTCGAGTCCGAAGGTCCCAGGTTTGACCCCCGGCATTACCATAAACTAGAGCCGAGCAGTGCTATTTCTATCTCTCATCAACAAATAAACTGTAAAAAAAAGAGAGTGAGGCAGAGAGACAGATTAAAAGATGAGGCTAGGGAGCCCGGGCGGTAGTGCAGCGAGTTAACCGCCCATGGCGCGAAGTGAAAGGAGCAGCATAAAGAAGCGGGTTCGACCCCCAGCTCCCCACCTGGGGGGGCAGGGTCTGCTTCACAAGCAGTGAAGCAGGTCTGCAGGTGTCTGTCTTTTCTCCCCATCTCAGGCTTCCCCTCCTCTCTCCATTTCTCTCTGTCCTATCCAGTAACAACAACAGCAACAACAATGATAATCACCAAAGGCAACAAAAAGGAAAAAAATAACCTCCAGGAGCAGTGGATTCACAGTGCAGGTACTAGCACGTTATGATTGGGCCCTCCTCAATCACTATCCAACAGGCCATGGCCGGTGCCGCTATGTTCCATCACTGGGGAGCCAGAGACGACCCGAACTGCCCCTGCGGCTCCAGACAGACTATGACCCACATAGTCAACGACTGCCACCTCTCCAGATTCAAAGGAGGTCTCGAAACTTTACATCAGGCTCAACCTGACGCTGTTGACTGGCTACGGAAGAAGGGCAAACGCTAGAAGAAGAAGTCCTGGTCATAACCCTGGAGGCAAAAAAAAAAAAAAAAAAGATAAGGCTCCATGGAAAGACAGAGTTCATTCACTTCCCTGACACAAAAAGCTAGTCTACAGATTATTATTATTTTTTGTTGCTTTGTCAGTATTCCAGTTCTTGGCTGAATTTCTAGCCTTTATGAATTAATTAGATACAGATGAATGTTTTCAGGGCTGGCTGGTGGCGAATCCATTAGAACACACAAGTTACTATGAAAAAAGGAGTTGGGGTCAAGCCCACACCCCCCCTCCTGCAGAGTGGAAACTTCCCAAGCAGTAGAGCAGTGTTGCAGGTGTCCCTCCCTCCCTCCCTCCCTCTCCTTCTATAGAAAAACGACCATCAGAAATGCTGGAGCCATGCAGGCGCTGAACTCCAGTAAAAACCTTGATGGAAGATAAAAAAAAAAAAAAAAAAAAAGGACTGAACGTTTTCTAAGTCAGCAAGATAGCTCTCCTGTTTTGCTGTGGTGACCCGAGTTTAAGCTCAGCCCCTGCTGGGCTGAGAGGAAGTTCAGTACTGTGATGTCTTTCACTCTGCCCTCACTGCCCACCCTCTCTGTGATGATCTTTCTCCATTGCTCTCTGAAAAATATCAGCCGGGAGCGGTGAAACCTTGGCAATGACCAAAAAGAAGAACAAATAAAGGAAAAGAATGAATGTTTTCTTTCTTTCTTTCTTTCTTTCTTTCTTTCTTTCTTTCTTTCTTTCTTTTCCTTTATTTTATTTTCTCTCTTCTTTTCTTTTCTTTTCTTCTTTCTTTCTCTCTTTTTTTTTTTTTTTGGACCAGAGCACTGTTCAGCTCTGGCTTATACTGGTGCAGGGTCTTGAACCTGGGACTTTGGTACCTCAGGCATGAATGAGAGTCTCTGAATAACCACTGTACTATCTATCTTCGACCCTGAATGTTTTCTTTCTTTTTAAAAAAAATTTATTTATTTAGTCCCTTTTGTTGCTCTTGTTGTTTTATTGTTGTAGTTATTATTGATGTCGTTGTTGTTGGATAGGACAGAGAGAAATGGAGAGAGGAGGGGAAGACAGAGAGAGGCAGAGAAAGACAGACACCTGCAGACCTGCTTCACCGCCTGTGAAGCGACTCCCCTGCAGGTGGGGAGCCAGGGACTCAAACTGGGATCCTTACACCGGTCCTTGTGCTTTGCGCCACCTGCGCTTAGCCCGCTGCACTACCGCCCGACTCCCATGTTTTATTTCTTCCACTCTTCTTGTTAGTAACTATGAAAACAAAAGAAAATTGTTTTGAGTTATTTGATCATGCTCATCTGAAAAACTACTTAAATTAGATGAGACCTCAAACTTTTTCTATTAAATGAAGTGCTGGTAACATATGAAATGAAACATGGATTGTACATACCAGAAAACTTGGCTGTAACTGACTTAGATAACTGAAGAGATTCATTGGCTCCTGTAACTGGAAGTCCAGAGATTGAGCTGGCTTTGAGACTGGCTTAATTAAGTAATTATAGCTCTTGTTTTCACAATATTCTTGGCAATGCTCAACCATAAGTATTTCCTCATTCTTAGGGTAGCATCTCTCTTAGGGTAAAAATAACCACAGAGTTTACAAACTTCATCTCTTCACAACGTTGAAAAGAAAGAATATTACATCTTTTACTTCCTTTCCTAGAAGTTAAAAAAAATACTCCCTCCAATTGTTGATCTAAATTTAATCTAATTCCAATTCCCATTATTACTCTGTTTACTAGGGCTATCATGACAAAAATATCAGAGACTGAGTGACTTAGACAGCAGAAATTATTTTCTCTTCATCCTGGAAGCTAGAAGTGTGAGGCCAAACTGTCTTGTCCACAGAGTTGGTTCTGCTTTGCAATATATTTTTTTTTAATTTTTATTTATAAAAAGGAAACACTGACAAAAACCATAGGATAAGAGGGGTACAACTCCACACAATTCCCACCACCAGAACTCCGCATCCCAATAGCTTTCCTATTCTTTATCCCTCTGAGAGGATGGACTCAGGGTCATTATGGGATGCAAAAGGTGGACAGTCTGGCTTCTCTAATTGTTTCCCTGGTGAACATGGGCGGTGGCAGGTCAATCCATACTCCCAGCCTGTCTCTCTCTTTCCCCGGCGGGGCAGGGATCTGGGGAAGCAGAGCTCCAGAACACATTGGTGGGGTCATCTACCCAGGAACATCCAGTACAATCTTTTTAAAATATATTCTTTTAGGGCTTGGGAGATAGCATGATGCTTATGCAAAAAGACTTTCATGCCTGAGGCTCCAAGGTCCCAGGTTTACTGAGGGTGCCGTCATAAGTCAGAACTGTTTAGTGCTCTGGTCTCTATCTCTGTATCTTTCTTTCTGTATCTCTCTCATTGAAATAAATAAATAAAATATTTTTTAAAGTGCACTTTGTTTTACAAGTTTTTAAAAATCTACTTTGTTGAGGGGGGGCGGGTGTAGGCTCTCATTGAAATAAATAAAATATTTTTTAAAATGCACTTTGCTTTACAAGCTTTTAAAAATCTACTTTGTTGGGCGGGGGTGGATAGCTTAATGGTTATGCTAGGAGACTGTCATGCCCGCGGCTCCAAAGTCCCAGGTTTAATCCCCACACACACCATAAACCAGAGCTGAGCAGTGCTCTGGTGTTTCTCTCTGTGTCTGTTCTCTCTCTGCATCTCTCTCATAAATAAATAAATAAATAAATAAATAAAATACTTAAAAATTATTTCTCTCAGGGGGAGTGGCGCAGTAGTGCAGCGGTTAAGCACACGTGGTGCAAAGCGCAAGGACCCACGTAAGGATCCCGGTTCGGGCCCCCAGCTCTGTACCTGCAGGGGAGTCGCTTCACAGGTGGTGAAGCTGGTCTGCAGGTGTCTATCTTTCTCTCTCCCTCTCTGTCTTCCCCTCCTCTCTCCGTTTCTCTCTGTCCTATCCAACAACGACAATATCAATAACAACAGCAACAATAAAAACAAGGGCAACAAAAGGGAAAATAAATAAATATTAAAAAAATAATAGTAACAATTATTTCTCTCTCCCTTTAAAAAAAACTGCTTTGTAGATTTGTAGGGCCCGCTGTTGGTGCACCCAGTAGAGTGCATCCAGTCCATGCTGGAGGACGATGGCGCAAGTCCCCTACCTGTAGTGGGGATGCTTCCCCAGTGGTGGAACAGTGCTGAAGGTGTTTTTCCTTCTCTTTGTCTCTTACTGTCTATAAACAATAAATAAATAATAAAAAGAAAAAAAAAATAGAAGACTGCCAGTGTCCATGTAGGCATGGAATCCCGGCAATAACCCTAGTGGCAAAAACTAAAATAAAAGAAGATATCCATTTGCAGTCACATCTGTGGCTTCCTGTTCAGCTCTGTCATCTGGTGGTGTCAGGAATGGAACCTGTGACCGCTGGGACCTTAGGCTTGAAGGTCTATTGCAAAAAAACAACTGTGATATCTCCCCAGCCTGCACTGGTTCTTTTAAGGTCTCTCTGGCTTTCTACAAAATGAAGGGTTCTTAAGTAGTAGTCTTCTCCTTGTGTCTTCACATTATCTTTCTTCTGTATTTGAAAGTATATGTTTGGCTAGCGTCTCACGTGAGAGAGAGAGAGATGACCCAGGGACTTAGTTTGTGGTGGCAGGACAATTCAAATCTTTATTCATCCGAGCTTCCCAGAGTCCGGTGGTAGCACATCTGGTTAAGCCATGTGGCGCCAACCGCAATGGCTGGAGTCAGCCTCTTGGTCTGCATGCCCGCCCTCCTCCAGGTCAGACACGGAAGAGACAAGACAGCAATGGAAGTGACTAGACGATACCATACATGGTTAGGAGAGGGGCGGAGAAAAATAGAAGAGGCTGGAAAGGTAGGAACTTCCTTAGCAACTATTGCGAGGGTTTCAACTGGTAGGATTAATAAAAAATACCCTAGGGGCAATTAGGAAGGAGACCTTTAGTCATTTGTAAGACAAAGCAGAAGGTTGATATGTAGATAATAAAAGGACAGGTCATAGTAGCAGGGAATGTAGGGTGCTTTGTGAGCCCCGCCAAGCTCAACCACATCTGCACAATTTCCCAAAAAAAACAGCAACCATATTGGATTAGGACTGTGAGAAAAAGCCCAGTTGGTTGTAGCCTTTTCATTGATATCTACCAGTGCAATATGACTACAGACCCCTGACTTTTACATGTCTATGTGACTACAACCATGCCTTGTTTTTCTTCAAAATTAGCTTAGACTTCCCAGCCCCTTCCTAAATATCCCATTCCCATTATAGCCACATTGTAAACTCAGACTTCCTGGCCAAAAGCCCCTTCCTCAATCTGTCTTACCCAGTCTACTCACATTGTCTTGGCCAGAATCCCCTTCCTTGCACTTCCTTTCCCACTATAATCCCCTATCTCCAATTACCTCTCACCAAAGGGGAAGAGGACAGGTTGTTTCCATGTCCAGTGATGTATAAAAAGGCTCTGAAGATTGCGTTGTTGTACTTGCTGGTTTATACCCTTGAACCTATATATATATGTAAAACTTTTGCTTTGCTCATGACTCTCAGTGTCTTAGTCCTTGTTTTAAGGCATAGACAGAGTGCGTTTTGCACTATTCCCCACAGGACCCACCCTAAAGACCTGATTTGAATGATGTGCCCTCCTGAAAGCCCGCTTTGGGAAATACTGTCACATTTTGAGAACCCAGAAGTGTTAGGACTTCAGCATGAATTTGGGAGGACGCAGCTTGTCACACCCATAGCTACCTGGTGACCAGAGCAGCTGTACTTAGGCTGATGAGATTAAGTGCCAGTGAACAGCAGTGGTGAGAATGAATCTATCTCCTTCTCTAGTCACAGATGTGAGGGGCAAAGCTTTCAGTTTCTCACCATGGAGTGTGATGTTGACTGTAGGTCTAGTATATATGGTCATTAGTATGTTGAAGACTGTTTTTGTTTTTATCCTTTACATGTGAATTCTCTTTATCGTAAATGGACACTGAATATTTTAAGTGGGCAAAATATCTGAATACACAGTTCTCTAGACATTCGGGTGGGTACACAGAAATGAAAAGCTCCTGGTCACACATCACTAGGGAAATGCAAATAAACACCACCACGCCCAATGCAAATGAGACCACCACGCCCAATGCAAATGAGACCACCACGCCCAATGCAAATGAGACCACCATGCCCAACCTGCAGCCCCACGTCTAACCCCTGACGGCTTTATGACAGATGGTGCACCTTTCTCTGGTGTTTCTCTTTGTCTGTCATAAGTACGAATACATAAACATTAAAAAAAGCTAAACAGGGAGCCGGGGTGGTAGCACAGTGGATTAAATGCACATGTAAGTGCAAGGATCAGAGGAAGGATCCTGGTTTGAGACCAGGGCTCCCTACCTGGAGAGGGTTCCCTTCACAGGTGATGAAGCAGGTCTGCAGGTGTCTATCTTTCTCTCCCTCTCTGTCTCCTCCCCTCAATTTCTCTCTGTACTATACAGTAACAACAACAATAATAATAACAAGGGCAGCAAAAAATGGCCTCCAGGAGCAGTGGATTTGTAGTGCAGGCACTGAGCCCCAGAGATAACCCTTGAGGCAAAAAAAAAAAAAAAGCTAAACATTAAATATGAAAAATCCAAGAATCTATCAAAGAAGTAAGTTTTATGCTAGACTGCATTAATTCTTCTTTTTTAAATTGCTACAAGGTTTATTGTTGGGGATTGGTGCTGGAACTATAAATCCACTGCTCCCTGTGGCCATTATTTTCATTTTTTTCTTTTTCTTTTCTTTTTTTTAAATCTATTTTATTTGATAGGACAGAGAGAAATTGAGAAGGGAGGGGAGATAGGAAGAGGAAAAGATAGACTTGCTTCACCACTTGCTAAGTATCCCCCACCCCCCTGCAGGTGGGGAACAGGGGCCTGAACCCTGGCCCTTGAGCATAGTAATATGTATGTTTAACCAGGTGTACCAACACCTCGGCCCCCAGATTCTATTAATTCTTTTTTTTTATTGTTGTTGTTATTGGATAGAACAGAGAAATGGAGAGAAGAGGGGAAGACAGAGAGGGGGAGAGAAAGATAGACACCTGCAGACCTGCTTCACCTGTGAAGTGACTCCCCTGCAGGTGGGGAGCTGGGGGCTCGAACCAGGAGCCTTATGCTGGTCCTTGCGCTTTGCCACATGTGCTTAACCCGCTGAGCTACCTCCCTACTCCCCAGATTCTATTAATTCTATAGGCAGTAAAGAATAGAATTATATGGGGGTTGTATTGTTATGTGGAAAACTGAGAAATGTTATGCATATACAAACATATTTACTGTCGACTGTAAAAAATGAATCCCCCAATAAAGAAAGAAAAAAAGAATATAATTATAGGGGCTGTAAAGGCAGTTCCATGTTGGGCTCCTATCTCACATATGTAAGACCATGGATTCTCTCCAGCAACACATATATGTTTTTTAAATTTAAAAGTGTTATAAAATGGGGGCTGGGCAGTACACAGTGGGTTAAGCACTTATAGCCGGGTGCAAAGCACAAGCACAGGTGCAAGAATTCCAGTTCGAGCCCCCAGCTCCCCACCTGTAGGGAGGTCGCTTCACAGGCGGTCAAGCAGGTCTGCAGGTGTCTGTCTTTCTCTCCCCCTCTCTGTCTTCCCCTCCTCTCTCCATTTCTCTCTGTCCTATCCAACAACAATGACAGCAATAACAACAACAACGATAAACAACAAAGGCAACAAAAGGGGAAAAAAATGGCCTCTAAGAGCAGTGGATTCATAATGCAGGCACTGAGCCCCAGTGATAACCCTGGAGGCAAGAAAAAAAAAGTGTAATAAGACACTAAAAACATATCTTAGACCACAAACTCACTTTCACCCTGATCGTCACCATAGAGTCCACTTATGTAAATCTATACTTATCATAGACCATCAATATAATATGCTAACTATAATGTAACTTTGAATAGTAGAGAGTAAGTTTACGTATATTTCTTTAAAAATTTTATTTTTATTTATTATTGGATAGAAATAGAGATAAATTGAGAGGGAAAGAGATAGAGAGACATCTGTAGCCCTGCTTCACCATTTGTGAGGCTTTCCCTCTGTAGGTGAGGACCTGGAGCTTGAACCTGGGTCCTTATGCACTGTAATGTATGTGATGCATCCAGGTGCACCACTGCCTAGTCCCAACTGACATGTATTTCACATGACTTATTTTTCATTAAATGCCATCTCTTCTTATTTCATTTTCCTTAAGGTGATCTCCAAAAATCTGTTTCTAGTAGTCAAATACAAAATGCACTTGAAATTGGGGGCCAAGTGTGGTGCACCTGGTTAAGTGCACATGTTACAGTGTGCAAGGACCCAGGTTCAAGCCCCTGGTCCCCTCCTGCAAGGTGAAAGCTTCATGAGTGGTGAAGCAGGGCTGCAGGTGTCTCTCTGTCTCTGTCTCTCTCCCTATTTCTCTCTATCCAATAATAGGTAAATATAGATTAAAAATGTACTGAAACTGAATGGGTTATATGACTCGCATTGGTAGGGACAGAGATGAAATTCATCCTTTCTCCTCCACACTGTCTTACATGCTGCTCTTCATTCCAGATCACTGGGGGAGGTATGTATGTTACAATTAACTAAGAACAGGGAGAGAGCCCTGAAGTTTATTGCCTAGTGCTCTTCCACTGCCCTTCTCTGTAAAGATCATTAACATGAGGGCTGACCAAAAACAAGCCCCACACCTTTGACAACTAATTTTTGACAAAGGGGTATAAGTCATTAAATGGAGGAAGGAGAGTGGTGTTGGGAAATTTAAATAGAAACATGCAGACAGTGGTCCTGGAGGTGGCACAGTGGCTACGACACTGGACTCTCAAGCATGAGGTCCTGAGTTCAATCCCCAGGAGCACATGTGCAAACAAATGAAATTAGACCACCACATGTCACCTTGTAAAAAAGTCAACTACAAGTGGATCAAAGACAGGGACATTAGGTCAGAAACTATCAAATATCTAGATAACAAAATGTATCTAGATAACGGACAATATAGATAACAAAAAATATCTAGATAACGGACAATCTCCGTATCAAAAGTCCTTAAAGACACCAATCTAGCAGCAAGCAAAGAAAATAGCTTTCTAATTTTTATATAAATAAATAAAAAATATCATTGTCACATAAAGAGACAATCATGTTGCTCTGAAATAAAATAGTAGAGAAGTGCAATAGGCAAAAAATTAATTTAAATTTTTCATTGTTTTCCCAGATTTTAATGTTGATGGTACTGGTCACTTTTTCATTTTAGACTTCCTACATTCTTCTTCTTCTTCTTCTTCTTCTTCTTCTTCTTCTTCTTCTTCTTCTTCTTCTTCTTCTTCTTCTTCTTCTTCTTCTTCTTCTAAATAAACTTTTAAAAATATGTATTTATTTATTTATTTTTACCAGAGCTCTGCTCAACTCTAGCTTATGGTGATACAGGGGATTGAACTTGGGACTTTGAAGCCTCAGGCACAAGAGTTTCTTTGCATAACCATTATGCCATCTACCCTTGTCCCTGGTCACTTTTTAAAAGAATGTTTATTTATTCATGAAGGAGGAAGAGAACCAGAGCATCATTCTGGCATATGCAATACTCGGGAATGAACTCAGGACCTTGTGAATACAGTCACTGTACCACCTCCTGGGTGTCACATTAGTTTAAAATTTATAAGTTATTGATATGGTTTTATCACTCAAAAATAGGAAATTGACTTCTTTTTAAATTTAATTTTTAAAATAATATCTATTTATCTATCTATCTGTCTATTTATTTTGGATAGAGATGGAGAGGAATTGAGGGGGAAGGGTAGATAGAGAGGAAGAGAGAGAAATACCTGCTTTCTGTTTCACTGTTCATAAAACTTACCCCTTGCAAATGGAAACTGAGGATTTTTTTCCTATTTATTTATTTATTTATTTTGCCTCCAGGGTTATTGCTAGGGTTTGGTGCCTGCACTATGATTCCACTGCTACTGGAGGCTATTTTTTCCATTTTGTTGCTCTTGTTGTTGTGCTCATTGTAGATGTTATTGTTGTCATAGTTGTTGTTGCTGTTGGGCAGGACAGAGAGAAATGGAGAGAGGAGGGGAAGATAGAGAGGGGGAAAGAAAGACAGACACCTGCAGACCTGCTTCACTGCCTGTGAAGCGACCTCCTGCAGGTGGGGAGCCAGGGGCTTGAACCAGGATCCTTATGCCAGCCCTTGTGCTTTGCGCCACGTGCGCTTAATTTGCTGTGCTACCGCCTGACTCCTGAAACTGAGGATTTAAAACCAGGTTCTTACACATAATTGTGCTTTAAAAAAGTTGCCCCAAGCTGTAACATCTGAAAGCCTCAGAATTTGCCTCAACCAAATAACTGGTACCCTAGTTAAAGAGGCTAAAGTAATTATAACATATTTCTTTTTTAAAATTTATTTAATAAAATATAGACAGCCAGAAATGGAAAGGGAAGGAGGTGATAGAGAGACAGAGAGACACCTGTAGCACTGTTTCACCACTTGCAAAGCTTTCCTCCTGCAGGTGGGGACCAAGGACTCAAACCCAGGTCCTTGTGCACTGTTAACATGTGTGCTCAACCACCCCAGGATTCACAGAGGCCTGTAACCTCTCACACCTAACTCATTCCCCTGCTGCAAACCAAATGATTGCCTGCTTGAAAGTTCACATAAAGTTTACTATGTTAACTATAAGTTCACCATCTTTTGATCATATTCCTATGAGGAATAGTGAGGTGGGCATTAATGATGAAAAAGGTAGAGAAAGAGTATTCTGAGGAGTAAACTGCAGAAAGGCAGGCCCCTGGGAATTCTTAGTTTATGGTGGTATGGGGGATTGAACCTGGGATTTAGGAATCGCAGGCATGAGAGTCTCTTTGAATAACTATTATGCTCTCTACCCTGGCCCAGTCTAGTAGATTTTAAGTTCTTTTTAAAAAAGTTTATTTATTTATTCCCTTTTTATTGCCCTTGTTTTATTGTTGTTAATGATGTCATCATTGCTAGATAGGACAGAGAGAAATGGAAAGAGGGGAGAAGACAAAGAGGGAGAGAGAAAGACAGACACCTGCAGACCTGCTTCACCACTGGTAAAGCGACTCCCCTGCAGGTGGGGAGCCGGTGGCTTGAACTGGGATTCTTACATCGGTCCTTGCACTTTGTTCCACGTGTGCTTAACCCACTGTGCTACCGCCCGACTCCTCATTCTAGTAGATTTTAATCCCCACAGCTCGTAATTTTACAGAGGAAGACTGAATAAATATTTCAAGGGATCAACTCTTCATCTGTACTCTTAATAATCAGTTGTATCCCATAGAATATTATCATTACTTTAAGGAGAAGGAAAAGAAATTGGGAAAGGGTGATTATGTGAAGGAAATACTTTTTTTTTTTTTCTGAAGGTATCTAGGGCCAGAGTATAGGGACAAATCATTAAGAGTTCAACTTAGATATCAAGTTATTTTCTTCTACATTTCCTGGAAACTACCTTAGTCACTGGATAGCGCAAAACACCTCATTTTAAAACTGGGGTATACCATTTAAATCAAACTTTCTTGCTATTCTCATGGTTTATCCAAGGTCTTTACTAGACACTGTTAGTGCTTCTGCATGAGCCCAGACTTGAATCTGATGAGCACAGCAAAACCCCAAATGCCAAGAAGTGCTCTTGAGTGGGTGTAAAGTATAGGAGAAGAGAGCACTAATGGCTTCTAGCCATTTTATGGGATGGCCAAACAGGTCCTATGCTTTGCCCACTAACAGACTAATATTGGGTTCTTTGTAGGTCAGGGAGGGACAGGGGAAGATAATTGACTTGGCAAGCATTTCTTGTGGTCTCTTTATATTCCCCTAGATTAAAACTGCTTTGTACAGCTGACCCTCATCGAGTTAAAGTCAAAATCTTAGAGTTCTGCAGAAACAGAAGAAATGCTACAATCATGACCTGGTATTAAACTGGGTTCTCCTTAACCCTTCGTATTAATTGAGCATGGCCATATGGGAAAACTTTCAATATGAAGTTTATCAAAGACAGTTCACCTTGTATTTTTTCTTTCTGTTTCCATAGGTCTCTTACCTTACTCTATATATCTAATGGCATAATGCTGGGCTAGTGTGGGGGTGCCTCTTCCTGGGAGCGTACTCTCTGGGTTGGAGAGAACATGACCGGAGCCAGCCTGCACTGCTACTCACTCAGGAACATGAGGGAGATGACTCAGGAAACAAACACTTGGTGAAGAGGCAATGCAAATATATATTGATCAGAGAGCCAAGGCTTTTAAAGGGCAGACCCGGAAGTGGCAAGTCAGAAATGGAAATGGCTAGGAAAGGGACGGAGAAAGGCAAAAGGGGCTGGGAAAGTACAAACTTCCTTAGCAACTGTTGCAAGGGTTTTAATTGGTAGGATTACTATTACCCTGCAAGTAGGGAGGGTCTCGAGGGTAGTAAGAAGATATATCAAAGGAATGGAATGGGTGAGTATCTTTCAGGCAAAACAATGATTATGTAGATAGGTCATAGTATCAGGAATTCAGGGTGCTTTGTGAGGCTCCTCACAATTTCTCGACAGCATAAGACTCCCACATGTAGATTTATGTAAACAGAAATCCATGTACTATCATAATTTACTTAGATAGGATATCTACATGGTAGGAATTTTTCTGAGTAAAGCAATAACAACAGTAAGAGGATCGAAAGTAATTTTTTTTATTGTTGTTGTTAATGATGTTGTCATTGTTGGATAAGACAGAAAGAAATGGAGAGAGGATGGGAAGACAAGAGAGGGGGAGAGAAAGACAAACACCTGCAGACCTGCTTCACCGCCTGTAAAGCGACTCCCCTACAGGTGGGGAGCCAGGGGCTCGAACTGGGATCCTTATGCCAGTTCCTGAGCTTTGTGCCACATGTGCTTAACCCACTGGCTACAGCCTGACTCCCCTGAAAGTAAATCTTTTTAGAAAAAGTGAAAGCTTAAAAAAGAAAGTATATGTCACTACTGAAAGACATCATTGAAGAATGTTTAAATAGATGTCTAAAATGAGAAATAAGTCCCCATATTTCTCCACCCATTTTAAGATGATCATATTGTTCACAGAAATTATTATTAAAAAGCAGTAGTTTGGGAAGATAGAAAAATGGGTCACATGCATCAAAGGAAAGAGAGCTTTTGACTGTGGAAACTTTGCTGAACTCAGGAAATAATGAGATCATTAACTCAATGTCCACTCTTCCTGGGAGACTTTCGGAGAAGGAGAAGAATGAATATAGAAAAATACTGAGGTAGAAAAGTTAGCCAGGGGCAGGGGGTAGGCAGCATAATGGCTATGCAAAGAGACTCATGCCTGAGGCTCCAAGGGCCCAGGTTCAATCTCTTGCTCTACCATAAACCAGAGCTGAACAGTGCTCTGGTAAAAAAGAAGAAGAAGAAGAAGAAGAAGAAGAAGAAGAAGAAGAAGAAGAAGAAGAAGAAGAAGAAGGAGAAGGAGAAGGAGAAGGAGAAGGAGAAGGAGAAGGAGAAGGAGAAGGAGAAGGAGAAGGAGAAAAAGAAGAAGAAGAAGAAGGAGAAGAAGAAGAAGGAGGAGAAGGAGAAGAAGAAGAAGAAGAAGAAGAAGAAGAAGAAGAAGAAGAAGAAGAAGAAGAAGAAGAAGGAGAAGGAGAAGGAGAAGGAGAAGGAGAAGGAGAAGAAGAAAATAAAAGTTATCCAGAATTTCCGTGACAGGTGCCTCTTGCTCTATCTCAAAAGAAATAGTCTTCAGTGGCCTGTGACTTGGCACTGTGGCTAGCAGACTGAACTTAAAAGCAAGAAATACTCTCAAGCTCAGACCCAAGTAGACTCTATTAAAGCATATTCTCCTAGTGCAAGAGAATGCTCCTAGAAGGCTATTGTTCTATTCTGCTATTCAAATTCCATTTCATGAAGCTCCAGTCTACTATTGAGTTATTTCTGATCCATGGAGCTTAGTCATTCCAGTCCTACAAAAGCCTTCTGACCTCAAGAGGGTAGCAGAGGTCATCAACTTTGTGTGAAAGCAGGGAGGAGGAACTGGGACTGCTGAGTTGGGGGAAAAAAATTGAAATAGCCTATGTGGGAAGTATATCTGAAAATTCATGCAGAGTGAAAAAGTGTTATTGACTTTCAGAAATCAAAACATGGGCAAGTATGAACATACCGAGATTTTGTTTATTTTATTTTATTTATTTATTTTAAAAAATATTTTACTTATTTATTAATGAGAAAGATAGAAGAGAGAGAAAGAACCAGACTTCACTCTGGTACATGTGCTGCCGGGGATTGAACCTGGGGCCTCATGATTGAGAGTCCAGTGCCTCAGCCACTGAACCACCTCCTGGACCACGATCTTATTTTTTAAATCTAGAGAATACATCATATATATATATTTAAAGAAAGAGTAAAATTATGATGGTACCGTAGTCTTTCTTTAGGTGCTATTGCTAAAATGTCTTCTGGGCCGAATTCTTTTCACTTTTTATTGATTTAATTATTTTATTTATTTGTTTTGCTGTCTATTGATCTAGAGGATATATTTAGGAATTGCCCTGATATTCTAGATTTTGGTCCACACACTGGTGGACAGAAATGAGAATGGTTAGAACAATAGGCAAAGAAATCCCTATATGGAATCTTCAAAGTTAGAATAGAAACCTGAACCCAAAATATGAGTGGTCACTGTTTGGGAGTTGATGCCTGACCAGCTAACACATAGAGTGGTTTATAGCAGACTGAGTTTAAATAAAAGAAAGGCTTCCTTTTGGACTAGCATGACAGTTCACCTGGAAGGGTGCCTGCTTTGCTCTGCGTATGATGTGTGTTCAAACCCAATCTCCCCGACACTGAGGGAAGCTTCAGTACTGTGGTGGTTTTTCCTTATTCCACCTATCTATTTCTACCTAAAAAAGTGTCCAGAGTGGTGAAGCTCCAGTACTGACAAAACCAACCAACAAACAAAAACAGGAAAGACTTCTTTTCAAGATAATCAAAACACATACCAATATATGGGAAGTTATGACAAGAACAGGAGTTGGAAAATGAATCTACTTGTTTATAATTCATCACCATAGTCGTGACTCATAGTGATGCTATTTATGACTATATGCTGGCCAGCACAAGAAATGTTACATGGAAGAAATTCATGATTTACTGTGTAGTAAATGGATCAGAGTCAATAGTAAATTGAGGGGTTAGGTGATGGTGCACCTGGTGTAGAGCACACATTACAGTCCACAAGAATCTGGGTTCAAACCTTGGCCCCCACCTGCATGGGTTAAGCTTCACGAGTGATGAAACAGAGCTGCAGGTGTCTCTTAGTCTCTTTCTCTCAGTGCCTCCCCCCTCAATTTATCTGTCTCTACCTAATAATAAATAAATAAGGCTCAAAAAAAAAAAAGAAACTGTGGACCACAAGGACTGGCGCAAGGACCCTAGATCGAGCCCAGCTCCCCACTTGCAAGGGAGTCGCTTCACAAGCAGTGAAGCAGGTCTGCAGGTATCTTTCTCTCCCCTTCTCTGTCTCCCCTCCTCTTTCGATTTCTCTCTGTCCTATCCAACAACAATGGCAGCGATAAGAACAATAATAACCACAACAACGATAAAACAAGGGCAACAAAAGGGGGAAAATAAAAAAGCCTCCAGGAACAGTGGATTCATGGTGCAGGCACTGAAGTAACCCTTGAGGCAAGAAAAAAAATGCAAAAAAAAAAAAAAGAAAACATTTAAAAAAGAAATTGGACATTGAAAATCAGCTTTATTATTCTACTAAGATGAGTTACTTGTTGGCCTTTATGTGCATGCACCTATCTTAGGACGTAAAGTATAGTCTTAGGACGTAATGTATAGTATTCCTTTGACTTAGAACTCTCGTCTCTTCCCCACCTATCTCCCTTCATCACTTCAGAATTCACTTTGGTGGTTCAGGATGTGTCACAGTGGCTAGAGTATGGAAGCCTGAGTTAAATCTCTGGCATCTTCTGAGTGAATCTTTGGTGCTTTCTTTCTTCTTAATTAATAAACAAATCCTTTAAAAAGATTATTATTTTTTTTTTACTTAAGACACAACAACAACAACCAAGCTTACAAAAATGAAAGTGAGGTTTGTAAATTCTCTTGTTCTGAGGAGTGGGTAAGAAAATTGTGGTATATATACACCACAATTAAAAAATAATATATTTAAAAAAAAAGAAAACTGTGGTATATATACACAGTGGAATACTGCCCAGCTCTATAAAAAATGGTTAAATTTCTTTTGTCACATATTTTTTTTTATTTTCAAAAGGTTTATTTTTATTAATGATTTAGTCATAGTGTACCTGATTTTAAACTTACAGGTGTATACCCTCACCTCAGAACCCCCACCACAGTTCTTGGTGTAGGCCACTGACTTTTTAAATGAGTAATTTAATACAATAAATAATTATAAGCTATGAAATTACAGGGCTATAGTTTTTCACCACCACACCCACCACCAAAAATTCTGTGATCATTCCCTATTTTGCTACATCTTACATGGATCCTCAAGGAATCGTGTTAAATGAAATAAGCCAGATGAAAAAGAATGAATTGATAACCTCACTCATGGGCTGGATTAAAAAATAAAGACAGAGAAAAACATGAAGTGAAACTTAAAGTAGCTGTGGTCTTGCAGTAGCAGATCCAAGGACTCTCAAGGGAAGAGACAGGAGAGGCTATAATGAAAGAAGAAAAAGTTCTTGGAGCAGGCAGTGTGCTGGTAACTACCGCGTGGAGAGAGGAAACCACATACCAGTGACAGCAGCCTTGTGAATCCATATTAACCCATTAAAGTGATCAAAACAATAAAGACAATACAGTGATCTAAAAATTTCTCACTTTTTTCAAAATCATTCTTTCTTTCTCACCCCACCAGTCTTCTTGACTCCATTTTCTATACAGAGTCAAGATAGTTTTGATTGTATTGACTACTATGTTTAGTTGTGAATTTCTGCAGTTTAGATACAATGTATGTATGTATATATATATACATCAGAGGGATATACAACTCTTATTTCCACTATGTTTCTTTCTCATTTTTAAAAATTGTAGCCATTTCTTATTCACTAAACACTGATTGACTCATGTTGGTGCATATTTCATGCTTCTTATTTAACCAGATATAGTTGTCTGGTAATCAGATTAAATAAGAAGATTCACCATCTGAACATCATATGACCAAATAAAAAACACAGCTTAACACTGAACTTGGAAATTTACTGCAAATTTGTGTCATAACGAGTATTCTTTAAGAAATCCAAAGTAGGACATTTACCTTCTTGATCTGGGCTCATATGTTATTTTCTAACAACGGAGCTGTTGTGTGAACTATTGTCATCTCTCTTTTTTTTTTCTTTCAATTCTCATTAGATTTATCTCTAGGGCTTCGTGGCTGCAAGATTAAGTCACTGTGCCCAGAGGCCATTTTTCCTCCCCCCCCATAGAAGTCCACGCCTAGATGATTTTGTTCTTTTTCTATTTCTTTTTTTTCTTAGTTAAGATGGAGAGAAATGGAAAGGAGAAAGGGAGATGGAAAGGGAGAGAGAAAGAGAAGCACTTGAAGCCTTGCTCCACCATTCTGAAAGCCACTCCCCCTGCCTTCACCACCACAGGCTGAGTATGGACTCAAACTTGGGTCCTTGCATATGGTAAGATGAGCCTTAAACAGGGTGTACCACTGCCCAGTCCACTTCATGGATTACTTAATACCGGCAAAGTCACTTCTTATTTTTCTGTGAAAGATTGGAACATGGGAGTCAGGCGGTAGCACAGCAGGTTAAGTACACACCGTGCAAAGCACAAGGACCGGCACAAGGATCCCGGTTCGAGCCCCTGGCTCCCAACCTGCAGGGGAGTCGCTTCACAAGTGGTGAAGCAGGTCTGCAGGTGTCTGTCTTTCTCTCCCCCTCTCTGTCTTCCCCTCCTCTCTCCATTTCTCTCTGTCCTATCCAACAATGATGACATCAATAGCGATAATAACTACAATAGTAAAAACAACAAGGGCAACAAAAGGGAATAAATAAATAAATAAATATTAAAAAGAAAGATTGGAACATGGGAGATAAGGAATGCATCTGAAAGACAGAAATCTCACGAGGAGAAATACATAAAGCCAGATGCTAGTGATACCCCATCTGTGAAAATGAGGTTTTAAAACATAACAGAAAGTTAAAAAAATAATCTGCCATCAGGAAGCACAAGTGGTCCTGAGGTCATTTTGCCCAGCTCCCTTTTGTAACAGATAAGGGAACTTAAACCTAGACAAGTTTTACTGCCATTTCTATGATGAGGTTAGATGAGGTTTGGGCTAGGGTTTCATATGCAGTTCTCCAGATGTATTTATTAGCAACACAGGGAACCTTCCTCTGATTTTGTCATTGCATGCTTGTTAGAGGAGATATAACTGGTGAATCTGAGTTATTGGTAAGGCATTCTCCTCTAACATAACAAGATAGGTGAACAGACCTGTCATGCTATTACACTTGTCTGATATATCTGTCCGTCTAGCCGTAAGCTCCAGTGTAGCTTAATAGTAAAACAACCAGAGATATCTCGGTGATAGAGCCCAGGACTTCCCAGCCTGTCCCAGGTTCTGTTAGAGTCTAAATATTAGGATCTGTGTGAAAGAAGAGAGGTTAACTTGTGCCAAAAAGGTGGATGGGAGAAGTACCTAGGGAGTTACTAAGATTACACACCTATGGACATGGAAGAGTTTCTAAGGTTAAACCATTTCAGGAGCAATTTCTCTGGCTATATGACAGCAGATCCCCTTCCTTCATTCTCAAAGGGAGAACAGTGAGTATTGGCAAAGAACAATGCGGATGCCTGAAAGCAATAGTCGAAGGATTCTGCTGTGACCACACCAGGCTCTTAACAACTCAAATGGTGAAGGACTGATCACAAGTGGACCATGATGACACTATTTAGAGATCATGACAACTATCCAGAATGAGACCTGACCAGTCTATGAATGCCAACTCAGTTATACCTTCTAATTGGCCTTTGGGTGTGGAGAGGGAAGAAAGAATGAATGAGAAGGAAAATTTACCTGGAGTGGAATGGGCTGTCCACTCCCTAGAGACTACCTATCTCTCTCTCTCTCTCTCTCTCTCTCCTACTCCCTATATCTTTCTTTCTCTCTCTTTTCCTTCCTTCCTTCTTTTATCCCTCTCTCCCTCCCTCCCTCCCTCCCTCCCTCCTTCCCTCCCTTCCTTTCCTTCCTTCTTTCTTCCTATTGTAACCAGGGTCATCACGGGGGCTCAGCACTGACTGCCACCTCTCCAGACTCAAAGGAGGTCTCGAAACTTGACATCAGGCTCAACCTGACGCTGTGGACTGGCTACGGAAGAAGGGCAAACGCTAGAAGAAGGAGAAGCAGCACTATGAGTCCACCCTCTGGGCAGCCAATTCTTTTTTTCTTTCTCTTTTTGACAGAGAGGAATTGAAAGAAGAGTGAGAGACAGAGAGAGAAAGACAGGCACCTGAAGACCTGCTTCCCCGCTCATTAAGTGTCCCCTCTGCAGGAGGGGAGCAGGGGCGTGACCCCTGAGCCTTGAGCATGATAATATGTGCACATAACCATTCTGCCACCCTCCTAGACTTTACTTTCTATGACTCTCCTTGTAAATAATATTTAAAAGTGCAGTTTCTTACTTTTTTTTTCTTTTCTTCCCTTCCTCCTCCCTCCTTTCCTCCTCCCTCCTTCCTCTTCCTACCTCTTCCTTCCTCTTCCTCCCTCCCTCCCTTCCTTCCTTCCTTCCTTCCTTCCTTCCTTCCTTCCCTTCTCTCTCTCTTTCTTTCTTTCTTTCTTTCTTTCTTTCTTTCTTTCTTTCTTTCTTTCTTCCCACCAGGGTTATCCCTGGGGCTCAGGGCCTGTATTTCCACTCCTTCCAGGGGCCTCCCTTTTTTTCTCTTTCTATTTTTATTTGATAGGACAGAGAGAAATTAAGACGGGAGGAGAGACAGAGAGATGGACAGATAAGACACCTGCAGACCTGCTTCACCACTGTGGAGCATCCTCCCTGCAGGTGGGGGGCAAGGGGGGCATTGCACTCAGGTCCTTGAACAAGGCAATGTGTGCACTTAGCGAGTGTGTCGCCGCCGTCTGGCCCCCCAAAGTGTACAGTTTCCCTACAAACATGTAGGATCAGCAGTTTTTTGCTTCACTTCCCCTCCCCCCCCAACCACTTTGGGGTTTCTTTGCCTTGACTTCCTTCTCTACAAACTCTGTTTCCTCATTCATGGCATTGGGTCTCCCCCTAAACTTCTCTCTGAATAGGATCCCGCCTGCACGGAGGCTGCGTATGCCAGTAGCCAGTACTCTGGCTTCTCTTTGTCTTTCACTGGTATTCTTCCTTCCTCTCTTTCTCGCATAAAGATACCCATAAATACTTTTTTAAAGTTGGGCAGTAGCATAGCGGGTTAAGCACATTTGACACAAAGTGCAAGGATGGGCTTAAGGATCCTGCTTCGAGCCCCCGGTTCCCCACCTGCAGAGGGAGTCGCTTCATGAGTGAAGCAGGTCTGCAGGCGTCTATCTTTCTCTTCCCTCTCTGTCTTCCCTTTCTCTCTCAAGTTCTCATTGTCCTATTTAACAACAATGACATCAATAACAATAATACTAGTAACCACAACAATGATAAAACAACAAGGGCAACAAAGGTGAAAAAAAAAAGCCTCCAGGAGCAGTGGATTCATGGTGCAGGCACCAAGCCCCAGCAATAACCCTGCAGGCAAAAGTAAATAAATAAATAAATAAGTAAGTAAAAACAAACAAACAAATAAAAAATGGGAAATATTGGCAAGACCATAGGATAAGAGGGGCACAATTCCCACCAGCAGAGTTCCATATCCCATTCCCTCCATTGGAAGCTTTCCTACTCTTCATCCCTCTGGGAGTATGCACCCAGGATCATTATGGGGTGCAGAAGGTGGAAGGGCTTTTTTTTTTTTTTTGTAAATCACATTAGGAAGAGTTCTGGCCAGCCTTCCATCATATAGATGTGGAAAGAATAGCACATGGAAAAATGAATTAGAACTGGAAACACTGATAAGCAAAGGCAAAGAAATTAAGTAGATATATTTTTATTGATATACACATATCCATATATATATCAGTGTTTATATGGGGTAATGCAGATTAAGTATGTTTCCTTGCTGCCACCACTGGGGATTCAGTCTGGCTATTTTCAGATAGAGAGAGAGTGTGAGAGCAAGCTCAGTACCAGAGCCTCCCCCACTGCCATGGGAGCCTGGATTATGTACATGGCAATGCAGACACTCTCCCACGTGACCATGTGTGCTCTCTAGCTGTTCCGAGAAATCATGTATTATTGGCAGAGGAAGACATCGAATCCTGGGGGGAAAAGTACACGTGTTAGCTGGGAGCATCGTAAATGTACGTGTCTCATTGAATGGCGGCTTTGGTTTTATTTATTTTGGGTAATAGGTTGCTTTGTCTAAGAAGCAAACTACATGAAGGAAATATATAGTAGTTTTAATACTTTTAGATTATCTTGGTAATTTCATAGTTTTCACAGTCCCTCTTCCCAAATGTATGTTTTTCTTTCTCTCAAATACATCTTTAAATCTTTATTTATTTATGGGATAGAGACAGTCAGAAATCAAAAGGGAAGGGGGAGATAGAGAGGGAGAGCCAGAGAGAGACACCTGCATCCCTGCTTCACCACTCGCAAAGCTTTCCCCCTGCAGGTGGGGGCCGGGGGCTGGAACCTGTCCTTGTCCACTGTAACATGTGTGCTCAGCTAGGTGGCTGCGTCCAGGACCCTCTCAAATACTTCTTAGGACTGAGATAGTAATGTCACACCAAAGGTAGCAATTGATAGAAATTGTTTCTCTCTGCATATGTGTATATACATATATATTTGGAAATCAGAGTATCAGCCTGGCATGCGAGATGTCTGGGATCAAACTAAGTATTTCATGTTTTTTTAAAAATAATTTTTATTTATAAAAAGGAGACACTGACAAAAATCATAGGATAAGAGGGGTACAACTCCACACAATTTCCACCACCAGAATTCTGTATCCCATCCACTCCCCTGATAGCTTTCCTATTCTTTATCCCTCTGGGAGTACGGACCCAAGCATTGTGGGATACAGAAGGTGGGAGATCTGGCTTCTGTAATTGTTTCCCCACTGAACATGAGCATTGACAGGTCAATCCATACTCCCAGACTGTCTCTCCCTTTCTCTAGTGGGGCAGGGCTCTGGGGAAGCAGGGCTCCAGGACACATTGGTGGGTTCATCTGCCCAGGGAAGTCCAGTAGGTATCACGGTAGCATCTGGAACCTGGTGGCTGAAAAAAGAGTCAAAATACAAAGCCAAACAAATTGTTGGCCAATCATGGGCCTAAAGACTGGAATAGTGCAGATGAAGAGTTGGGAAGTCCTCCATATTGTAGATAGCTAGTAGGCATATTTTAGTTATATTTCAATGGACCTGTAGCTATACTAGTATTTTTTTTTCCGAGTCTTAAATCTGACATGCATGCGGATCAAATTATTGTGTGGGAAGATGACGTTATGGCTGGAAAAAGGACCAGAAAGCTGGATCAGGGAAGAGAGTAGCTCACAAATATGGGAAATCTGTATAAATGTTGTTGGCTGTAAACTCCATTGATTTTATCTGATCTAGGGCCCATATTCAGCTTAGGAGCCTATGTGACCTCTGCATCCCTATAGATCTGAGCTCACATTTTGTGGTCATGAGTAGGAACATTCCAAGCTGCCCCAATTTCAGAACTCATCTTCCTGAGATGGAAGATAGAGTATGTTGTCCAGCCTCCTTTGTAGGATGGAACATTCTCTACCATTATTGATCCATGTTGAGTGTAAGGTCCTATGGGCACCCACAGAGGGGCCCATGGTGTTGTTCCTGGTAGAAATTGTTGTTTTCGATGGGCTGGCTTCACGGGCGGGTAACAGACGACCCAGGACTCATGGCTGGGTTGTACGCAGTATCTCTTTATTCATGCAGGATGCAGCACAATCTAAGCCGAGCTAAGCTAAACTAAAAACTAAAAACTACAATCTTGTCCTTATAAATATACTAGCCCAGTAGGGTGGGAACAGGTTGCGACGCAGAGAGGGTGGAGAGAAAAGTGACTGGTGAAAATCAGGGTGTGACAAGGAGAGGGGGCGGAGCAGGCAAGAATTCTACCACTAAACCACCAATGCTCTGGAGGGAGGGTGGTACTTGTTAACAGCGGTTATGTAAATAGAATGAAGTGGTTATGTAAATAGAATAGTGTTAAGCAGGGGGGATTAAACTAATGAAACAGAAGGGGTTTTTAGAAGCATACCAACAATTCCCCCTTTCTTTTTAACTAATGTCCATAGTATCAGGATTGTGGGGTGAACAGAAACCTATATTGTACAGGCATTTTCAAAAGAACTGGCATAAGACATGGAAGACAAAATAGGCGAACACCAATAACCAGTGTGATGCCAAGGGGAAAGTTTCTTGTCTCAAAGGGCAAGGTCTAGCAGGCGAAAGGGCATTTCTTGCCTCTGGCAGCACTTCATACCTCTGGGGGCATCTCTTGCCTCAAAGGGCGTTTCCTGCCTCTGTGGGCATGACCTAGTAAAGAAGGGGAGTTTTCTGATTCTGGGGGCAGAGCCCCCATGGTCTATAAAGTCTCAAGGCAACTGGCTGAAGTTAGTCTTTGAGAAACACAGCAGCGTGTACCAGTAAGTCTGATGGAGGTGTCAGTCCAAAGTAGCTGACCACAGAAGAAAATGCCAAGGGATGAAAAGCTGCATGTCTGTTTCGATGGGGAATGTTGGCCACCAGAATTCTGCTTTTCTGTAGAGAGTGATCTTTGGAGTCTGTGAATCTGTTTCTTCAGGTCGTGCCAGGTCACATCATTGGTTTCTGGGGGTGTGTTGTAGTCATTCTATCTTGTGGGCGATGTCAGAGAAGAGGATCCAAATGGATTTCCAGGAATTCCATTTGAGTAGATGCTTTTTCATGTGGAGACTTGACAGCTGAAATTCACTTACTTGTCAAATAAAACTTGTAGCAGATTAAAAGTTTACTATAATTGATAACTCCATTATAATTGGAAGTCCTTTCTAGTATGATTTTAAGGTTGTTTAACAGTTTAAACTCAATAAAATGTGGAAAGGTAAACAGAAGAACCACGGTAGAAGCCTCAGGCATGAGAATAATTAACATAATCATTGCACTATCTGCCCCGCCCATAACTCATACCATTTCAGGATTAAACATTTCAGATTTATGCCAAGACATAAAAAAGAAATCAAAGGAGGGAAAAAACAATTTTTTGGATTGTTTCTGGATGTCTCTAGAAATCATGGCTGCATCTAGCATTTCTTTTTTAAGTCAATGTTATACAAAAATTCAGTCATTCAAATCACTCTCTTATGATACGCAACTTGAACCAGATTATCCAGATCTCACCATGTAGTATCATGAGTCCCTGGAGGGCATCCTAGTCCAAAAAGCTCTTCAAAATTCCATTTAGGGTGCTTCTGACTGTTCCTGCTGTATTGCTTCAGGCATCTACTTCCCATCGAAGAAAGAATCCAATCAGGAGAGTAGAACTAACCACGTGTCTCCATTCTTGGGGACTGCCAGATTAAAGTAGTCCTTCTCCATGGGAAACATGCGAGAAGAAGTCCAGAAAGTCCCAGTGGAAATCCCCATGTATATCCCAAGGTCTACGATCACGGTCATAAAGAACCAAATTGTGGCCCGGAGCAAAATGTAGTCTTTTTCTTCAGGAAACATGGGAGAGGGAATCCAGAAAGTCCAAGGAGAAATCTCCATGCATCTCCCAAGCTCTATGATTAGGGTCACACGAAACCAAAGTTCCCAGTCAGGGAACCATAGTGTGGCCCAGAGCAAAATGTTCCAGAGACAGAGAAACTGTCTCATGATGAAACAGTAGAGGCTTTGGCAAACCTCTTCATAAGTAGAAGAGAAGACCATAGTGCATAGGTAGGCAAAGTCTTCACTTATCTGGGAGTTGCGCAGGTCCGGCCCCACGTTGGGCGCCATATGTTGTTTTCGCCGGGCTGGCTTCACGGGTGGGTAACAGACAACCAGGGACTCATGGTTGAGCTGTAGGCAGTATCTCTTTATTCATGCAGGATGCAGCACAATCTAAGCTGAGCTAAGCTAAACTAAAAACTATAAACTACAATCTTGTCCTTATAAATATACTAGCCCAGTAGGGTGGGAACAGGATGCGACGCAGAGAGGGTGGAGAGAAAAGTGACTGGTGAAAATCAGGGTATGACAAGGAGAGGGGACGGAGCAGGCAAGAATTCTGTCACTGAACCACCAATGCCCTGGAGGGAGGGTGGTGCTTATTAACAGCGGTTATGTAAATAGAATCAAGTGGTTATGTAAATAGAATAGTGTTAAGCAGGGGGGATTAAACCAATGAAACAGAAGGGGTTTTTAGAAGCATACCAACAAGAAATGCCCGGTAACAATGGAGAGAGAGATTTATTTGAGGTCTAGGCCCATCTTGTCTGTTTGGAAATCTCAGGACTCCCTGATTAAGGGCCCCAGCTGATGGGGTGGCCTGATAGTGACTAAAGAGTCATCATTAAAGTATTCCAGTCTCTTGCCCTTGTTCATCTTTTGTAGTCCTCACTTGATAAGGTTAGCTTTGGAGTGACCGAGGGAAGTGTAATAGGAAGTAGGTGAGGAGGTTATCTAAGTCTAAGTAGAAATGATTTCACTAGGAACTTTATGGTGCCTTTTTAGATCTTTCTACTTGCTTGTTGCATATACTGACTCACTGCAGACTATTTAAGCAGACTTTTGCTTTTAGGTATATATTTTGCTCTAAATTATGTCTCATGGGACCTGGTCTATATCTAGGGTTTGGGACTGTTAGGAATTGAACTACCTGAAATGGAATTAGAGCATCCTATGAAAGGAAAGGTCTCACCGGAATAATGAGGCTGAAGTACTGACATTCCATGTCTGATGTCTCTGGACACAGTCTGAAGTGAAGCATGCCGAGGTGGTACTCATTGCATTGATTAGGTTGGGATCAGCAGATGCAGTATCATTTGGCATGAATTGAGAGAAGCATGCAGGAAAGTGAGCCCCACCCTAGAGGTTCCAGGACTGGGGGAAATATAGGCTCTATAGAGGAAGTGGGAGGTTCCTGCTGTCTTAGGGTTTAATAAGACAATACATAGTTATTGCTACAATCAAATTATTTGGCAGTTGGGTTAACTTTGAAATATGCCTTTGTCAGGATTTGCTGTATCATACACAACATCATCATAATTTATGTCCTTTGACATTATTTTTTTTTGTAAATTCTTTTTAAAAATATTTTATTTAGTTTATTTTAATGAGAAAGAGTAGATACAGAGTGAAAGATGTTGAGAGAGAAAAAAGAGACCAGAACACTGCTCAGTTCTGGCTTATGTTGGGGGTAGGGATTGAACCTGGGACCTCAGAGCCTTAGGCTTGAAAGGCTTTTGCATAACCATTATGGTGTCTCCCCAGCCCTACATTATTTGTATAGATCTGTGTCTTATAGAGTAATGCCACTGGTTGCTTCTGTTCTCCCTGGTCTGAGCTTTTAAGAGAGTCATTATTTCAAGGACTTGGCCTATGGTCTGTGTATTAAAAAGTTTGTGACATTCAACCAATTTTTCTCCTCTCATATTAATTAAGGGTGAGAGATGTTCAGCTTCACGAGGGCAGGGGGATGGGATGGGACACAGCCTTTTGTTGGTGGGAATGCTGCTTATGTCCACTCTTATTAAGTTATTACTATTATCTGTATTAGTCTTACAGATCAGTTCCTCATGTTTTAAGTACAAGGCTGTAGCCACGGCAACACTTCTTTGCTCACAAGTGTGATGGTAAGCTCAATAGAGGATACGATTTTAAAATAATGATAAAGACGTATTGTTGCAGGGGCCTGGTTGAACACACATGTTACAATGTGCAAGGACCCAGGTTCGAGCCCCCAGTTCCCACCTGCAGGGGGAAAGCTTCGTGAGCGGTGAGGCAGGGCTGCAGGTGTCTCTCTATCTCTCTAGCTCCCCCTTCCCTCTTGACTTCTGGCTGTCTCTATCCAATAAATAAAGATAATAATTTTTTTTTAAAAAAAAGATATGTTGTGGGTAGGGAGTAAAAAAAATATGTATTGGGAGTCGGGCACAGGACTTACGGGTTAAGCGCATGTGGCACGAAGTGCAGGGACCCGCATAAGGATGCAGGTTCAAGTCCCCGCTCCTCACCTGCAGGGGAGTCGCTTTGCAAGCAGTGAAGCAGGTCTGCAGGTGTCTGTCTTTCTCTCCTCCTCTCTGTCTTCCCCTCCTCTCTCCATTCCTCTCTGTCCTATCCAATAGCGACAACATCAATAACAACAACAAGAATAACTACAATAATAAAACAACAAGGGAAACAAAAGGAAGAATAAATAAACTTAAAAAAATAGAAATAAATGCGTTGTTTGAAATACAATTTTACAACCTAGGCTATTTTAATCACCCATATTAATATAAAATATTTTATTTCTCGAGTTAGAATTTAAGTTACCCTGCAGAAAGATAGCCTAGAAATTAAATGGTAGAAGTCTTGTTATTACAAAGGCAAAATGGCTGTAGAAAGTCCAAAGCAGGTTTATGTACATTAAAGAATATGACTTATTCATGCCTTATGCCAGTACTAACACTCCTTGCTGTTAAATGAATCTTATATTTTTAATACAGTTGGACGGGACAAAGAAGACATCTTTTATGTAATGGACTGGGTGTACTACAGAAGCAAAGACTTTGAAATCTTCCTGGTGGTTCTGAGTTCTTAGCAAATATATCTGATTCTTCCCACTGAGAAAGAAGAAAGGTTTGTTTCCAGGAAGTCAAGCCCGAGGGCCAATGCAAAGAAATGCTTGCTTTGTTCCAGATAATTTTCAGAGGTCAAGATAAATCAGGTGGGTGTGATCTTATTTATACTGTAGTGCATTCCAGGAAGATGAGTCAGAATTCAGAAAGGTGGTTTTGCTGCCACCCACAGCTGTTTTTAGGGCAGCTCAACGTATTTCAATCCTGATCCTTGATTAACTGAAGATCTGATACAACACCTGGAAGTCAGACTATTTCCTAAATGACCCCTTGCTATGGAGGGGGTGTTGTGTAGTGTAGTGTGTGTGTTTGTGTGACTGTGTGTGTCAGGGAGGAGGGTCAGAAAGCTCATCATAAGGAGTTCTGGTGGTGGGAACTGTGTGGAGTTGTCCCCCTCTTATCCTATAGTTTTTGTTAGTGTTTCCTTTTTATAAATAAAAATTAAAAAAAAGAACTCTCATCTGCTTGCTCTTTAACAGGAAAGAGAATAGCATCAAAAATATTAATACAACGTGGTGATAAAATATTTACCAATATGAATAAACAGGAAACTCTGAGCCACATTTGAAATACATAACAAAATAGAAAATTGCGAAGCATACAGCAGAGACTATACTGGCTACATGTTGGTTGGTTTCTTGCTACCTTTTTGTTTTTCTGCTTTTCATCAATGAATAACAATGAATTCTGGGACCTGAAATCTCCAAGAGAAACTTACTGTTTAAAAACAAAGTGCTACTGAGTTGTTTGGTCGTTTGGGCTGCTGGTGGGGGATGATGAGAAAGCAAAAATTATTTAGTCTAGAAAATCAAGAGAAATTAAGTTTGCTTTTTAAAATTTTTAAAAAAATATTTATTTTCCCTTTTGTTGCCCTTGTTGTTTTTATTGTTGTTGAGGTCTTCGTTGTTAGGTAGGACAGAGAGAAATGGAGAGAGGAGGGGAAGACAGAGAGGGGGAGAGAAAGACAGACACCTGCAGACCTGCTTCAACGCCTGTGAAGCAACTCCCCTGCAGGTGGGGACCCGGGGGTTCGAAACACACACACAGACACACACACAGACACACACACAGACACACACACACACACACACACACACACACACACACACACACACACACACACACACACACACACCTTCTGTGGTTCTGGGAAGAGAGTCAATGTGATCTAATTGTTTAAGACCAGAATTTGATATGTTGGTTAATGATTGTCCACAGGAAAGGAAGGTCTGCCAGGCTTATTCATACTCAAAATACTTCTGGACTAGAAACAGTCAGAACTAAAGCCAAGGAACCTGATAATTAGGAAGGGAGGGGAAATTCCTCTTTTTAATTGCATGTGAGGTTTCATAATACTTGATATAGGAGAATTATTTAAAAGGCGAGTTGTTCTATTTACCTGCTTTTTTGCTTTATTGCCTTTGCTTTTTTTTTTTTTTACTCCAGGGTTATCGCTGGGGCTCAGTGCCTGCACTACGAATCCACTGCTCCTGGAGGCTATTTTCCCCATGTTGTTGCCCTTGTTGTTGTGCTTGTTGTAGTTGTTATTGTTGACATAGCTGCTGTCATTGTTGGATAGGGCAGAGAGAAATGGAGAGAGGAGGGGAAGACAGAGAGAAGGAGAGAAAGACAGACACCTGCAGACCTGCTTCACTACTTGTGAAACCATCTCCTGCAGGTGTAGAGCTGAGGGCTCAAACCACCTTTGCTTTTTAAAACAAGTTTTTAAAAGTGTATTTATTATCTGGTAGGACATAGATCAGTCAAGAGGGGAAAGGGAGAGAAAGAGAGAGAGAGAGAGAGAGAGAGACAACTTGCAACTCTGCTTCACTGCTCCTGAAACACGTAATCAGCTTAGGAGCCTGTGTGACCTCTGCATCCCTGTAGATCTGAGCTCACAGTCTGTGGTCATCAGTAGGAACGTTCCAAGCTGCCCCAATATCGACCCATCTTCCTCAGGTGGAGCATAGAGTCTGTTGTCCAGCCTCCCTTCGGAGGATGGAACATTCTCTACCATTGTTGATCCACGTTGAGGGCAAGGTCCTATGGGGGCCCACAAAGGGGTCTATTGTGTTGTTCCTGATAGAGATGACCAGTAACAATGGAGAGAGGGATTTATTCAAGGTCTAGGCCAATTAAGTCCCCTCCCCTCCCCTCCCTTTTCCTGCCCTCCCCTCCCTCCCTCTCCCCTGCCCTCCTCTCTTCTCCTCTCCTCTCCTCTCCTCTCCTCTCCTCTCCTCTCCTCTCCTCTCCTCTCCCCTGCCCTCCTCTCCTCTCCTCTCCTCTCCTCTCCTCTCCTCTCCCCTGCCCTCCTCTCCTCTCCTCTCCTCTCCCCTGCCCTCCTCTCCTCTCCTCTCCTCTCCCCTGCCCTCCTCTCCTCTCCCCTCCCCTGCCCTCCTCTCCTCTCCTCTCCTCTCCCCTGCCCTCCTCTCCTCTCCCCTGCCCTCCTCTCCTCTCCTCTCCTCTCCCCTGCCCTCCTCTCCTCTCCCCTCCTCTCCCCTCCCCTCCCCTCCCCTCCCCTCCTCTCCTCTCCTCTCCCCTCCCCTCCCCTCCCCTCCCCTCCCCTCCCCTCCTCTCTTCTCCTCTCCTCTCCTCTCCTCTCCTCTCCTCTCCTCTCCTCTCCTCTCCTCTCCTCTCCTCTCCTTTACTTCCTTTTCTTCTCTCTTTTCTGTACTCCTCTTCTTTTTTAAAAATTTTCTTTATTGGGAGATTAATGGTTTGCAGTTGATGGCAAAATACAATAGTCTGTACATGCATAACATTTCAATATAACAATATAACTCCCACTCGGTCCTCCTCTGACATCATGTTCCTCTTTTTATCTTTTTCTTTTTGTCTTTTAACCAGAACATTGCTCAGCTCTGGCTGCACGAACGTATTAATGTTCTTTCTGATGCATAAATACTGGACTGAAATAAACTATTCAGTCTTCAGGAAACACTGGGGTAACTTCAGTGTATATTACTAGATAAAAGAATTCACTTGGAAAATAGTGTATGATTTGGGGCCAGGTGGTGGGTGGGGTGCCTGCTTAAGAGTACATACTATAGTGTTCAAGGACCTGGGTTCAAGCCCCTGTTCCTCACGTGTAGGGGAGAGTTTCACAAATGGTGGATCAGGGCTGTAGGTGTCTTTCTATCTCTCTTCCTCACTGTCTCCCTCTCCCCCTCTCAATTTCTCTCTCTTTCTTTCTTTTTTCCTTTTGCCTCCAGGGTTACTGCCGGGGCTCGGTGCCTGCACCACGAATCCACCGCTCCTGGAGGCCACCTTTTCCCCTTTGTTGCCCTTGCTGTTTGTTGTCATCATTATTGTTGTTGTCATTGCCATAATTGTTGTTGGACAGGACAGAGAGAAATAAAGAGAGGAGGGGAAGACAAAGAAGGGGAGAGAAAGACAGACACCTGCAGACCTGCTTCACCAATTGTGGAGTGACTCCCCTGCAGGTGGGGAGCCGGGGGCTCAAACCAGGATCCTTATGCTGTTCCTTATGCTTTGCGCCACGTGTACTTAACCCGCTGCGCTACCGCCCAGCTGCCCAGACTGTTCAATACCAATGTTGAACCCTAATGTAAACTAAGGGCTTTGGGTGATAATATTATGTCTGGGGAGCTTTATCAATTTTATGAACTGTACCATCCACATGAGAAATATTGGTAATGGGACAGGTTATACAAGTGTGTGTGGCGGGAGACAGGGAAGATGTAGGCATTCTCTCTACCTTCTGCTCAGTACTGCTATGAATCTAAATCTACTCTAAAAATTACAATCTATGATCTTTTTCTTTATTGGGGGATAAGTGTTTTACAGTTGATAGTAAATACATTAGTTTGTACATGCATAACATTTCCCAGTTTTCCACATAACAATACAACCTCCACTAGGTCCTCCTCTGCCATCATGTTCCAGGACCTGTAATCTCCCCCCCACAAACCCCAGAGTCTTTTACTTTGGTGCAGTACACCAACTCTAGTCCAAGTTAGTGGACTCAGTGTTCTCTGCTTAGTGTTCTCTCTTCTGATCTTCTTTTTCAACTTCTGCCTGAGAGTGAGATCATCCCATTATTCATCCTTCTGTTTCTGACTTATTTCACTTGACATGATTTCTTCAAGCTCCATCCAAGATGGACTGAAAATGGCGAAGTCACCACTTTTAATAGCTGAGTAGTATTCCACTGTGTATACAGACCACAACTTGCTTAGCCACTCATCTGTTGTTGGACACCTGGGTTGCTTCCAGGTTTTGGCTATTACAAACGGTCCTGCTAAGAACATGTGTACACAGATCTTTTTGGGTGGGTGTGTTGAGTTCCTTAGGATATATCCCCAGGAGAGGAATTGCAGGGCCACTGTAGGTCCATTTCTAGCCTTCTGAGAGTTCTCCAGACTGCTCTCCACAGTTGTTGGAACAACTGACATTCCCACCAGCAGCACAGGAGGGTTCCTTTGTCCCCACAATCTCTCCAGCATTTGTTGCTGCTACTTTTCTGATGTCTGGCATTCTCACAGGAGTGAAGTGGTATTTCACTGTTATGAAATCTATTTTTTTTTCCCCAAAACCAATGAATAGCATGTTCAACCATTGTTTATTTTCTTTCGTGAAAGAGCCGGACTGTCTTGGGTTGATATTGCCACCTTGTGGCCAATATGGAAAACAGCCAAACGCAAGACAGCGTTGCTCAGAATCATGGTGAACATGATCATCACTGCAGACTACTCAGTGAACTAATTTTAATGCCACCAGAGTTATCACTGGGGTTCATGCCTGCAAGATGAATCCACCACTCCCAGTAGCCATTCCATCCCCTGCTTTTTTTTTTTCCTTTTACTTGATAGGACAGAGGAAAACTGAGAGGAGAAAGGAAGGTGGAGAGGGAGGGAGACACCTGCAGCCCTGTTTCACTGTGTATGAAGCTTTCTCCCTGCAGGAGGGGACTAGGAGCGTGCACCCATGTCCTTGAACATGCTAATGTGGACGCTCAACGGGTTCCCCAATGTCTGGCCCCAAATCATTCATTTTTTTAAAAAAAGGATTTATTTACTTATTTTGAGAGAGAGGAGGGAGGGTGAGGGAGAGAGAAAGAGAGAAAGAGAGAGAAAAAGAGAGAGAGAGAGAAAGAGAGAGAGAGAGAGAGGCCAGCATATACTGTACCCAAGTTTGTACCTGCAGTCACACAATTGAAGTCCTGTGCTCTCTCTACCAGGGTCACCTCAATGGCTACAAAAGATGGATATCCCCCCCCCCCCGCCCCACGCTTTCTCCACTCTCCTCTCTTCTCTGTCTTTCACCACACAACTCATCTTACCACCTTCCCTCCCCAAAGCAGCTAATGTCCCTCATCTCCCACGCTTTCATTATCCTTTTTCTCAATTTGTGAACCCCTTCACTCATGAGTGCCGGAGTTCGAGAGTTCGAGAGTAAGAGAGAGAGTGCTTGCGCCGCCGCAAAGAGACAGCAGAGTTCTGTTTGGTGATTAGTTTGTCTTAGTTTATGAATCGTTGTTCCTGAATAAAGAAATACAGCTTCCCTGCCCAGCCGTTGTCTCCGCGCCTCTGTTACCCACTGTGAAGCAAGCCAGCCCGGCCAGAGCCTTCCGAATTTTAACAACATTAATGAAAGCTCATGCTGTCAGGACTAATCAGATACATGAATATTAAAAAAAAATCTTAAATAAACATTCATTCATTTACTCGTTTGTTTAGTTGTTTAGAAAATGAGCAGAACATTGCTCAGAGCTGGCATACCTAAGATTGACAATCAAACCTGGATACCCAGACTTGCAAATCCTACTCTTTTTTTTTTTTAAGTTGTTCTTTTTTTAAAATATTTTATTTTATTTTATTAATGAGAAAAATAGGAAGAGAGAGAAAAAACCAGGCATCACTCTGGTACATGTGCTACTGGGGATTGAACCCGAGACCCCATGCTTGAGAGTTCACCTCCGGGACCACAGCAAATCCTGTTCTCTACTGTTGGAGCTAAGACTCTAAGCCACCTCCCTGACCATGAAATCTGAAACCTTTGTAAACGTCTTAGACTTGGGCTTCTTTCAGAATCCTTATTACATCTGAAAGGTCTTTATCCTCACCTGTCAATTAGATCTGCTCTTTTTTTTAAAAAAAAAATCACTATTTTGAAGGAACATTTTTATCTAGCTTTATTGAGAAATAGTTGACAATTATCAAAATCACTTTTTAAGTTTTTGCTGTGTTACTTGAAATTCAGATTAGCATAAATTGTGAAAAGATTACTGTAATAGGTTCAGCTTATATCCATTTCTTACAAAGAAATGAGAAAAAAATTTCTTCTTGTTTTTTAGATTTTATTCCTTTTTTTAAAAAAATATATTTTTATTTATTAGTGGGTAGAGACAGAGAGAAACTAAGAAGGGAGGTGCAGATAGAAAGAGAAAGAGACAGAGAGACATCTACAGCCCTGCTTCATCACTCGTGAAACTTTCCCCCTGCAGGTGGGACTTGAACCTGGGTCCTTGCGCACTATAATGTGTGCACTTAACCAGGTGCGCCACTGTCTGCCCCTCAAATATTTCTCCTTAAGATAAGAATTTTGGGATTGAACTGAGGAGACCATTATGCAATGGTTATACAAAAGACTGTCATGTCTGCGCCTCTGAGGTCCCAGTGTCTGTCGCTAGCACCATAAGTCAGAGCTGAGCAGTGTTCTGGTCGCCCTCCTTGTTGTCCCCTTGTAACTTAAAATATTTATTTATTCCCTTTTGTTGACCTTGTCGTTTTATTGTTGTAGTTAATATTATTGTTTGTTGTTAAAATTCGGGAAGGCTCTGGCTGGCCGGGCTAGCTTCACGGTGGTGAACAGAGACGCGGAGACAACGGCTGGGCAGGGAAGCTGTATTTCTTTATTCAGAAACAACGATTCACAAACTAAGACAAACTAATCACCAAACAGAACTCTGCTGTCTCTTTGCGGCGGTGCAAGCACTCTTTCTTTTTCTCTCGAACTCAGGAACCCTCTCCCTTACTCTCGAACTCAGAAACTCTCGCACCCTCGCACTCTCGAACTCCGGAACTCAGGAACTCTGTCTAACTCAGGAACTCAGGAACTCTGGCTAACTCTGGCACTCTCGAACTCAGGAACCCTCTCCCTTACTCTGGAACTGAGGAACTCTCGGACTCATGAACTCAGGAACCCTCCCTCAGGGTTCCTTGGGGCGGGGCCAAGCAGGCCCGCGAAATTAATTGGACTGATCCAATTCTCTTGGTTTGGGGAGGGCTAGAACAAACCAATGTAACGCATACGACAATTCCCCCTTTTCTTTTTAACTAAATGATTATAGTATCAAGGGTGTGGGGTGAACAGAAACATATATAACAAAAACCAGCATGTTGCCAAGGGAAGGCCTGAGGGGGCCATATCTGAAAAAAAAACATTTCTTGCCTCTGGGGGGCTACTTGCCTCGACGGGCATTTGCATGGGGGCGGGGAACGGCCTAGGGTCCCAAAGGCAGCTGGCTGCAACTTACTTACTATGAAGCAAAACTTGTTATTAGCATATCTACTGCACGATCTAACATTTCTAATAGAGAAGGAATTTGAGACTTTTACATATCAACAACGTCTTTTAACCTTTTGTTACACCCATTCAAGATGGAGACACACCCTAGGTGTGGGCCGGAGAGGAAACCTCAGGCATGAGAATAATTAGCATAGCCATTGTGCGATCTACCATTTCTAATAGAGAAGGTAGTGTTTTACATATCAACAAGTCTATTTAACCTTTTGTTTAGACCAACTTAGTTGAAATATATTGATTGTTAACTAATTTTTACCTCAGACTTTAAATGTAAGTTAATTTTTATCTTTATGAGAATTACGTTGAAAACCTTTTTCATTTATCTTTGACTAGTAAGAATTTAGCCTTAAAGCTACTGTTTACCAAACTTTAAACATACACATAAACATAGTCATTAATACACGAGGAGAGAAACCTTTGTTACGAAGACATGTCATTTTAAACACGAATTTAAATCTATATTGTCTTAGTTGTTGGGGGGGGGTTCACCATCCGGAGGTGGCTTCCCGCGCAGCTCCACTTCTAGGAATTGCAGGTTGCGATCTCTGCACAAGTCTCTGCGTACTCCAGCTTGTCTGTCTTCAGACCGGACCGGCGGCTGGAGATCTCGTGTGCCCAGTTTTGGCAGGGAGCCCGGGGGTCCGGGAGGCCCGGGATGGTTCCAGAATTCATAGAAAGAGGGCAGGCAGGCCATCTTTGTAGAAGGCGTGAGCCTAGGTGCCCGGGGGTGGCGGCCATGATAGAACGCCGCGGCCCTGCCCCATGGCCCTGCCATGTCTGCTGCCCTGTTTGCAGTGGCCGAGCAGCGTGGAGGGATCAAGCGTCCAGTGCCCTGCACCACGCGGTGGAGAGCCGGCTCCTGTGGGCTGGCCTCAGGCTCCAGCATGTTGGCATCGGGCTCCAGCATGTTGGCCTCAGGCTCCAGCATGTTGGCATCGGGCTCCAGCATGTTGGCATCGGGCTCCAGCATGTTGGCATCGGGCTCTAGCGTGCTGGCATCGGGCTCTTGCATGGTGGCGTAGGCCTCCTGCGGGCTGCGGGGCTGCGGGGCTGCAGGGGCTGCAGACGCAGTGCGCGGGGTTGTCTGGGCGCAGCCGGCTGGCTGGCTGTTCCACCAGGTGGAAACAGCAGCTCTGCGCCTCGCCTCCCGCCTGCTGGCTATTCCCGCTGGCTGTTCTGAGTTCGCCCGAGCGAGTGGAAACCACAGAGTGGTCCAGACATAAATGTTCCAGAAACAGCAAAACAGTCTCGTGAAGAAAGAGCAGAGGCCTTTGGAGATCTCTTCACAAGCAGAAGAGAAGGCCATAGTGCATAGGTAGCCAAATTGTCTTTACTTATCTGAGAGATGCGCAGGTCAGCCCCACGTTGGGCGCCATTTGTTGTTAAAATTCGGGAAGGCTCTGGCTGGCCGGGCTAGCTTCACGGTGGTGAACAGAGACGCGGAGACAACGGCTGGGCAGGGAAGCTGTATTTCTTTATTCAGAAACAACGATTCACAAACTAAGACAAACTAATCACCAAACAGAACTCTGCTGTCTCTTTGCGGCGGTGCAAGCACTCTTTCTTTTTCTCTCGAACTCAGGAACCCTCTCCCTTACTCTCGAACTCAGAAACTCTCGCACCCTCGCACTCTCGAACTCCGGAACTCAGGAACTCTGTCTAACTCAGGAACTCAGGAACTCTGGCTAACTCTGGCACTCTCGAACTCAGGAACCCTCTCCCTTACTCTGGAACTGAGGAACTCTCGGACTCATGAACTCAGGAACCCTCCCTCAGGGTTCCTTGGGGCGGGGCCAAGCAGGCCCGCGAAATTAATTGGACTGATCCAATTCTCTTGGTTTGGGGAGGGCTAGAACAAACCAATGTAACGCATACGACAATTGTTATTGATGTCATCATTGTTATATAGGACAGAGAGAAACGGAGAGAGGAGGGGAAGACAGAGAGGGGGAGAGAAAGACAGACACCTGCAGACCTGCTTCACCGCCTGTGAATCGACTCCCCTGCAGGTGGGGAGCCAGGGGCTCGAACTGAGATCTTTATGCCGGTCCTTGCGCTTCGTGGTACCTGTGCTTAATCCCCTTTGTATCTTTCTCATTAAAATAAATAAATAAAATATTAAAGAATGTTTAGATATGTACTCTTTCAATAACTTATTTTATTTTTAAATTTTTTAAAAATTATCTTTATTGATTGGATAGACAGCCAGAAATCAAGAGGGAAGGGGGAGATAGAGAAGGAGAGAGACAGAGAGACACATCAGCAGCGCTTCACCACTCGAAAGGCTTTTCCCCCTGAGGTGAGGTCCGGGGCGTTCCAACCAGGGTCCTTGTGCACAGTAATAGCTGTGCTGTGCTCTACCAGGTGCCATGTAATTCTTTCTTCCTGTCCCCGTCCCTACTCCCATTCTCCACCCGCTTCTGAACCAGGGGCTTTCTCTCTGAGACCTCGCTTAGACGTGAAATCTCATAGTATTTGTCTTTCTCATTTTACTTATTTCACTTCGCGTAGTGTCCTCACGCCTCATTTATGTTGTCACAGGTTGTAGAATTTCCTTGTTTTATAGTCACTGAATAATATCCATTCCACACACGCATACCTTAACTTTTTGAATTGGTTTGTCGATGGGCATTTAAGTTGTTTGAAGATTAAAATTTTTTTTTAATTTCAACGCAATTCAATGCCTGCGTATTTATGCAAAGGAAATAAAATAAGTGAAACACCTGTACTCCCTCCTCGTTCACAACACCACTTTCAATAGTCAAAATCTTCAGACAGGGAGTGGGGAGGTAGCGCAGCCGGTTAAGCGCAGGTGGTGCAAAGCACAAGGATCAGTGTAAAGATCCCGTTTCGAGCGCCCCGGCTCCCCACCTGCAGGGGAGTTGCTCAGCAGGCTGTGAAGCAGGTCTGCAGGTGTCTGTCTTTCTCTCCCCCTTCTGTCTTCCCCTCCTCTCTCCATTTCACTCTGTCCTGTCCAACAACGACTACAGCAATAACAACAATAGTAACTGCAACAACAATAAAAAAAACAAGGACAACAAAAGGGAATAAATAAATATTAAAAAAAACACTTAAAAAAGATATTAAAAAGAAAAGAGACAGAGAGATACCTGCAACCCTGCTTTACCACTTGTGAAATCCAATAAGGTACACACAGAACTAATATACATTTTTTAAAGGAATTTATTTATTCATGAGAGAGATAGGCAGGGTGAGAGAAAGAACCAGACACCACTCTGGCACATGTACTGCTGGGGATTGAACTTAGGACCTAATGGTTGAGAATCCAATGCTTTATCTACTGCACCACCTCCCAGACCACTATAAATGTTTTCTTAATATGAGTAGAACCTGAACTGGAATTGGTGTATTGCACCAAAGTAAAAGACTCTGGGGTGTGTGTGTGTGTGTGTGTGTGTGTGTGTGTGTGTATGTGTGTGTGTGTGTGTAGAATACAGGTCCAAAAAAGATGACAGAGGACCTAGTGGGGGTTGTATTGTTATATGGAAAACTGGGAAATGTTATGCATGTGCAAACTATTGTATTTACTGTCGAATGTAAAACAATAATTCCCCAGTAAAGAAATTAAAAATAAATAAAAAATATATGTTTTATTATAGGGGTAGAGAATTTTGGCAACTTCATTCTATTATATTGCGTATGCCTCAATTAAAAAATATATATCTCTATCTCTGTATGTCAATCGAGAGAGATGAGAGTAGCACACTGCCATTTTGTGCACTTCTGGGGTTGAACCAAGTGCCTCACACATACAAGGCATGTGTTCTGCTAATGAACGACTCCTATTGCCCAGTAGGCTCGCTTTAAATAAACTCTAAAGATGGTCCATGAGCTCTACATTTGACATGTACCTGCATCAGGTATTTGCAAGTACCGGAAGATAAGAAGGGTATTTTCATCCCAAGAATTGAGTTCTCCTTCTCTTCCTTCTCCTCCTCCTCCTCTTCTTTCTCCTCCTTCTTCTCCTCCTCCCCTCTTTCTTCCTCTCTCCCTGTGCCCTCATTACTTCCTTTCTTCTTTCATCTCTAATATATATTAATTTATATTACTATGTAATTTATATATTTTATTATAATAATGTGATATATATATAGAGAGAGAGAGAAAGAGAGAGAGAGGGAGAGAGAACAAGAAAGAAAGACACCTGTAACACTGTCCCACCACTCATGAAGCTCACCGCCCCCCATCGCTGCAGTTGGGGACTGGGGTCTTGAGCCCCAGTTTTGAGCATGGTAATGTGTATACTTTACTGGGTAAATGTTTTCCAAGGGGCTGGGCAGTGGCACACTGGGTTAAGCCCACATAGTATGAAGCCAAGGACCCACACAAGGATCTGGGTAAACGATTTCCTTCCTGACCCAGAACTTTCTATTAAATTCTTCCAGTGAGTTTGATGTACATACTCTTTGCTGCCCCACACCCTGAAGAACTTTTTCCTCTAAGATGTATTGGGTTGTTGGAAAAATCATGACACTTATTTTTTTCTTTGCATAGAAAAACAGAAAAATACCTTGGTAACCAAACACACCCTTCCAAAAAGACTTGTTATGTCTATGTTCATAGCAGCACAATTTGTAATAGCCAAAACTTGGAAGCAACCCAGGTGTCCAACAACAGATGAGTGGCTGAGCAAGTTGTGGTCTATATACACAATGGAATTCTACTCAGCTATTAAAAATGGTGATTTCACCATTTTTAGTCTATCTTCGATGGAGCTTGAAGGAATCATGTTAAGTGAAATAAGTCAGAAACAGAAGGATGAATATGGGATGATCTCACTCACAGGCAGAAGTTGAAAAAGAAGATCAGAAGAGAGAACACTAAGCAGAGAACACTGAGTCCACTAACTTGGACTAGAGTTGGTGTACTGCACCAAAGTAAAAGACTCTGGGGTTCGTGGGGGGAAGAGTACAGGTCCTGGAACATGATGGCAGAGGAGAACCTAGTGGGGGTTGTATTGTTATGTGGAAAACTGGGAAATGTCATGCATGTACAAACTACTGTGTTTACTATCGACTGTAAAACATTAACCCCCAAATAAAAGATAAACAAAAGAAAGACAGAAAAATGTGCCATGACTTTTCTGAAAACCCAGTAGGATGACATGAGGACTCTAGAACTAAGAGTCTTAACTTTTTTTTTTTTTTTAATCAGAGTACTGCTCAGTTCCGGCTGTCAGTGATGTTGGGAATCGAGCCTGGGACCAGTCGTGACTCAGCATTAAGATCTGTTGCTGTGCCCCTAGTGAGTCTCACACACACCATTTCTTACCTACACAACCTTTAGCAATTTGGGTGACTTTTCCATGTCTCTGCTTCCTCCTCTGGAAAACTGAACTAATAATAGACGATGCCTATTTTGTAGTTTTGTTGTGAGAGTAGCAGACATTGATAAATGGAAAGTGCTTGAAATATAAATATCCAATTCTCTGTGAATAAAGTAGAGACTTATTTTAGGTAAAAGACTCCGCCACAAAGGAAATTTAATACGACAGGTTTTTATTTATAAAACATATTATCTGTAACCAATGTGTAATATCCATCTTTCTGTTAAAGTTCAAAGAGTTAAAAACTTTGAGAAGTTTTTAAACAGGATATATGATTCTATTTTGGGTAGACTATTATCTAGCCCTAATCCACATGTCTATTTTTACCATGACATCAAATCTTAGGGATGTGTTATGTCTTCATTACTGAAGTGGTAGCAGAAAGTTAGCAATTTAAAACATGATGTTTATAACACAAGCGTGATTTAGAAAATAATCAGATCTCTTAAGACAACAATTTTGTGTAGCTTTATTTACTGAGAACTTCTTATGTGATTGAAACTTTCTAGGAATATCAAAACACTTGTTTTAAAGTTTACAACAAACTTGGAAGATTTCAACAGATGCAATATTAAATATCTCTGGGATACTTCAGATAATGAGAACTAGAACTAGGTCACATTAAAAATAACTATGACCCTTCTGGGATTGTGTCAGTTATCAAAGGCATTATTATCGACTAGTGAAGGATTTCTGCCTAACTCTGCTTGCAGAAACACTCCTGAGACAACATAGATGATGCCACAGGCACAGAATATCAGGGAAACGAGTGCTCCTTTTGGCTGCGGTTCTTCACAGATATTGCTCTTGCTGATGTCATCTCAGCTTTCAATTATCTGCTCCTTCTCTTCAATTAGGTGCATTTAAAAATACTATTATTATATAATCAATTAATCAATCAATTAATTAATATTCAATAGAGACAAAGAGAGGCGAGTGGGAGATAGAAAGAGGGAAAGAGACAGAGAGACACTTGAAGCCCTGCTTTACCACTCACAAAGCTTTCCCCTGCGAATGGGGACCAGGAGCTTGAACCTGGGTCCTTGCACACTGTAGACACTGTGTGTGTTTAACCAGGTGCACCATTAACTGGCCCCTATTATTATTATTACTATTATATTTTTACCAGGATACTGCTGTGCTCTAGCTTATGGTCGTACAGGGGATTGAAGTGGGACTTTGGAGCCTTGGGCATGAAAGTCTTTTTGCATAACTGTCTCCCCCATTCCTCAGTCAGGTATTTCTGTGTTCAGGTCCTAGAACAGGATGGCAGAGAAGGACCTAGGTTGAAGTGTTATGTGGAAAACTGAGAAATGTTACACATGTACAGACTACTGGATTTTACTATTGACTGTGAACCACTAATCCCCCAATAAAGAAAAAAAATCATCTATCAATAGGAGGGAACTCCCTTGTATTAGTCACTCAGTTGTTCTTTGCAGGTAAGGGAACAGGAGGGAACCATGATACCTTAATTTTTTCTTTATCATCTTCTCAAATCACAGACACACCTGATTTTTTTTTTTTTTTGCCTCCAGTGTTATCACTGGGGCTTGATGCCAGCACTATAAATCCTCTGCTCCTAGAGACCTCTTTTTTTCCCCCCACCATCTCTTTCTATTTTATTTTTACTTGGGAGATCAGAAAGAAATCAAGAGGGAGGGAAGATAGAAAGGGAGAGAGAAAGAGAGACGCCCATCCTACTAGGGAAAGAGAGAGGCAGACTGGGAGTATGGACCGACCAGTCAACGCCCATGTTCAGCGAGGAAGCAATTACAGAAGCCAGACCTTCTACCTTCTGCAACCCTCAATGACCCTGGGTCCATGCTCCCAGAGGGATAGAGAATGGGAAAGCTATCGGGGGAGGGGATGGGATATGGAGATTGGGCGGTGGGAATTGTGTGGAGTTGTACCCCTCCTACCCTATGGTTTTGTTAATTAATCCTTTCTTTAATAAAAAAAAAATTAAAAAAAAAAAAAGAAAAAAATAATTATAAAATGTTGCCAGGGGCCAGGTGGTGGCGCACCTGGTTGAGCGCACATGTTACAGTGCGCAAGGACCTGGGTTTAAGACTCTGGTCCCCACCTGCAAGGGGAAAGCTTTGCAAGTGGTGAAGTAGTGCTGCAGGTGTCTCTCTGTCTCTCTCCTTCTCTATCTCTCTCTTCCCTCTCACTTTCTGGCTGTCTCTATCCAATAAATAAATAAAGACAATAAAATTAAAAATAAAAAAAAAAAAGAAATCAAGAGGGAGGGAAGATAGAAAGGGAGAGAGAAAGAGAGACGCCTGCAGACCTGTTTCACTACTTGTGAAGCCTCCTCCCTGCAGGTGGGGAGCCAGGGCTTGAACCTGGATCTTGGTGCATGATGATAAGTGCACTTAACCTGGCCCCAAGGCCTTCACTTTCTTTTTTAGTCAACCTTACATCTATGACTACTTCCAGGTGTATTCGTTTATTTATTTACTTACTTATTAATTTTATCCTTTTCAATCTCAAATAAGAGAAACAGTGCCTGGCTTCCTCTGGTGTTTTCCAGATTAGCTCCCCTTTCATTGATGGTATAAAAACAAACTTCCTTGGGACCAATGCTTTGGGTCCTGGTGGAATGCGTTTACAGAGCCTCCTGGTTTTTGTCCCCTGACACATTTCTCCTTCTCTTTGGGAGTATGGATCAAAATTCTTTATGGGTTACAGAAAATTGGAGGTCTGGCTTTTAAAAAAAAATTATTTCTTTATTGGGGAATTAATGTTTTACATTCAACAGTAAATACAATGGTTTGTACATGCATAACATTCCCCAGTTTCCCATATAACAATACAACCCCCACTATGTCATTCATCATCCTTCACGGAGGAGGTCTGGCTTCTGCAACTACTTCTCTGCTGGATATGGACATTGACAGGTGGACCCATACCCCCAGCCTGTTTCAGTCTTTCCCTAGTGGGGCAGGGCTCTGGAGAGCTGAAGTTCCAAGACACACTGGTGACATTGTCTGACAGAGAAGTCAAGATGGAATCATAGCAGCATTTGGAACTTGGTGACTGAGAGGTAAAATGTTTTTTTTATTATTATTATTTGTATTATCTTTACTTATTGTATAGAGACAGCCAGAAATCAAGCAGGGAGGGGTAGATGGAGAGAGAGAGAGAGAGAGAGAGAGAGAGAGAGACAGAAAGACACCTGCAGACCTGTTTCACCACTCACAAAGCTTCCTCCCTGCAGGTAGGAACCAGGGGCTTGATCCTGGGTTCTTCTGCACAGTGAGTACTTAACCGCATGCAACACCACCTGGCCCCATAGAATGTTTAGTTAATAGGAACCAAAAAGTAGGAAGAGAGCAGATGATAGTAGGGGCCTTAGGGTGGAAGAAAACTAGGAAGTCTATTTTAGGTATGTTCCTAGAACGCTGGTATTTCTTTAGATGCCTCAACTCTTTTTTTCTCTCCTTCCCAGGGCATTCTTTGTAAAACCTCCAGCTTCTATATATTAACTTATGAGTAGTCATGCCATAGTTTCATGCTGGGATAGCCTGAGGGTACTTCTTCCCGAGCTAGTGCTCTCTGGCTTGGAGAGAACTCAACTGGAGCCGATCTAGGCTGCTGCGTGGGAGAGGGATCAGGAACTCGTGCCGCACTAACTTCCGCAGGAGATACACTCTGGAACTCTCGGAGCCGGAAAGCAATTTCCAAGTGTCTTTAATCAGAAGAGCAGCTGTTTTTATACTCTCCAAGTAGGGTGGAAACAGGATGTGATATAGAGAGAGTGGAGAGAAAAGTGACTGGTGAAAATCAGAGTGTGACAAGGAGGGGGCGGAACAGGTGAGAATCCTATCACTGAACCACCAATGCCCTGGAGGGAGTGCTTTATGTAAATGTAAAAGTGATTTATGTAAATAGACCAAAGCTTTGAATGGGATCAGTAAATCCCTATATAGGCATATGGTTAAGCAGAAGCCAGGGGGAGGTGGCATACTACCCAACAGTTTCATCCCAAGACTCTCTCTTGAGATTGAGGTCTACAAAGCAGCTGTCATGAATCTCACCGAGTATAGACGGTGGAGTTCATCTTTGTTTCTCTCTGCTCTCCACATGTGGTAACTTTAAAGGTGTTAGTGAACCCCTTTGTGGGCCTCCATAGGACCTTGCCATCAATGTAGATCAACAATGGTAGAGAATGTTCCATCCTCCAAAGGGAGGCTGAACAAAATACTCTAAGCTATACCTGAGGAAGATGTATCCTGAAATTGGGGCAGCTTGGAATGTTCCTACTCATGACCACAGAATGTGAGCTCAGATCTACAGGGATGCAGAGGTCACGTAAGCTCCTAAGGTGAACATGGGCCCCAGACCAAATCAAATCGATGGGGTTTACAGTCAACGATATTTATACACCTTTCCCATATTTGGGAGCTACTCTCTTGCCTGATCCAGCTTTCTGGTCCTTTTTCCAGCCGTGACATCATCTCCCCAGACAATAACTTGGATCTACCTACATATCAGATGTCAGGATCAGGGAAGAAAAAAGGAAAAAAAAACTAGTATAGCCACAGACCCTTTGGAATATAACTAAAACATGTTACTAGCTATCTACAAAACAGAGACCCCCCCCAAAAAAAAAAACCTCTTTATCTGCACTACTCAGCCTTTAGGTTCATGATTAGTTAACAATTTGTTTGGCTTTGTATGTTAACTCTCTTTATAACCACCAGGTTCCATATGTCAACGTGATACCAACCAGACTTTCCTGGACAGATGACCCCACCAATGTGTCCTGGAGCTCTGCTTCCCCAGAACCCTGTCCCACAAGGGAAAGAGAGAGACAGGCTGGGAGTATGGATCCACCTGTCAATGCCCAGGTTCAGCAGGGAAGCAATTACAGAAGCCAGACCTCCCACCTTCTGCATCCCACAATGACCCTGGGTCCATCCTCCCAGAGGGATTAAAGAATAGGAAAGCTGTCAGGGGAGGGGGTGGGATACAGAGTTCTGGTGGTGGGAACTGTGTGGAGTTGTACCCCTCTTATTCTATGTTTTTGTCAGTGTTTCCTTTTTATAAATAAAATAAAATAAAATAAGGTGTTAGTGAATGATCATCCATCCAATTTTTTCAATCATACATGAGTTAATTTCTCTTTACCTTCTGTACCCTCCCAACTTGAGTATGTGTGATAGTCATTCTTGATTTTTTTCACTGTATCCTGAACCCACTTCATTGTTACTATCTCTACTGTCACTGATTTTATCTTTATCTCTATTCTGAAGTCTTCCCATATTCTAACCTCTGACACTGTCTCTTCCAATTTTCTTTCTTTCTTTTTTTTCATTCTTTCATTTTTGCCTCCAAGGTTTTCACTGGGGCTCCATGCCTGCACTACGAATCCATTGCTCTGGGAGACTATTTTCCCCCATTTTGTTGCCCTCATTGTTTATCGTTGTTGTTGTTATTATTGTTGTTGTTGCTGTCATTGTTGTTGAATAGGACAGAGAGAAATCGAGAGAGGAGGAGAAGACAGGGGGAGAGAAAGACAGACAGGCACCTGCAGACCTGCTTCACCGTTTGTGAAGCGACCCTCCCCTGCAGGTGGGTTCCGGGGGGGTCGAACCGGGATCCTTACTCCACCGATCCTTGTGCTTCATACCATGTGCACTTAACTCGCTGTGCTAGCACCCGGCCAATTTTCTAATCGCAACTAGAGATATTTTCATAAGACACAATTTAGATCATAGCACTCTTCTTCTTGAGCTCCTTCTAGGATAATTTACTGCTCTACAATAAATTGTACTTCAGTAACCTATAGTTCTTATGTCTTCAGTATTATCTATCTTCCTCCCCATTCTTACCAGGTAAGCTCTATTAATCTTTAAGCTTTGAGCTTATTATTTTTATTTATTTTTATTTACTTGAATTCCTCAGGTCAAGTCAGCTATTCCTTTGTTGCCATCACTCCTGGTGATTACCCTTCATGCCACTTAAATTATTTTATACAAATATGTCTGTCTTCATGATGAACTCGAGGTTCTTTGATAGGGAGACCTGTCTAGTTCAGCATTTTAATGCCAGTATCTGGCACACATTCTGCGAATATGTATTGAATGAATGGACATAAAGTCACCTCAAACATCATCATGAGCATTGAGAAACAGTTGATGTAGGTGGTGTCTGTGCCTTGTAGGAATAGAATAAAAGAGAAAATTAGAAATTCCAATATGTCAGGAGTCAGGTGGTGGCCAGCAGGTTAAGCACACATGCCGCAAAGTGCAAGGACCGGCGTAAGGATCCTGGTTCGAGCCCCCGGCTCCCCACCTGCAGGGGAGTCACTTCACAGGCGGTGAAGCAGGTCTGCAGGTCTTTCTCTCCCCCTCTCTGCATTCCACTCTGTCCTATCTAACAACAACGACATCAATAACAACAACTACAACAGCAATAAAAAAAGGGAAAATAAACAAAATATAAAAAAATTTAAAGTAAATAAATAAAAATTTCAATATATCATCCTACAGGACAGAATTATGAGACTTAGTGACGATATGTGATTTTTATATTCAGTACAAATTGGAATGAGGCAAAAAAAAAAAAAGCCCAGAACCTCACAGATAGGGTTGCTCTGTGGGTGCCACCCTGGTCCACCTCACTGCGATGCTCAACATGGCTGCCACAGAGAGCTTTTAGGCTTTGTATCTTGGAGACTCCAAGTCTCCAAGACAGCAGAAATCTTTCCTGTTCTGAGTACTGGAAATAAAAGTTTGGTTATAAATGATCCTGTTTACACAGAATTATTATAGGACTTAGGTGTCAGTGGTGGTGATTTCACATGCCACAGTGATGCCACTGGCTTGCCAGTCTGTGGGGAGAAATTTGATTATCAGAATTTCATCCTGAATCAGGTACTGGCATCTTGACTTTTTTTTTTTTTTCTATTTTATTAGATAGGACAGAGAGAAATGGAGAGGGGAAGGGGTGATAGAGAGGGAGAAAGAAAGATAGACACCCACAAACTTTGTTTACCACCCGTGAAGCATCCCTCCGGTAGGTGGGGAGCAGGGACTCAAACCTGGGTCCTCGCACAGGTCCTTGTGCATAGTGCTGTGTCTGGCATCTTGTTGAACACGAATGATTCCCCATGTTTTCTTCTGTACTGCCAAGACAGACTAATTGTCCAGGGAACCATAGGTCTTTGGCAGGGTGAAGGAGTGTATGCATATTGTGAAAACCGTAGAGCACTTTGGGCCCAGGGATGGCAAGATAACCACTGCTGACAGAACAAATCCAATTCTAGGACTTTTCCGCTGACTTCCTTTTTTTCAAAGAACAAGAAAGAAACAGGAGCAATGTGACACCACCACATCACTGTTCCATCTTTTGTGGAGCTTCCTCCTAGGGTGGTGACACCAGATGGTCCCAGCGTTTGAATGCTGGGTCTCATGGAGACTCAATGGGTGCCTTGCTGGGTGAGCTATCTCCCAGCCCTTGATTCATATTTTATTTCAACCCCTGGTCCTTCCTTCTGCGGTTCAAGAAAGCAACCTTCTATACCTGACTCCAAAGAACCAATCACCTTTGCGCTCTTACTTTAGTCCTTTGGGTATCATAGACTTATCTCTCCCTCTCCAAGTCTATCTGGATTACAAAGCTGGGTTTACGATGATGCAATGAAAAAAATGAAAAGCTATGACGATTAATTCATTTCATAGACACGAATGAGGCCCTACTGGGTGCCGGGCAGGAGGAGGAACTTGAGAAAGCATTGAGATGATTAAGATTAAGGCTGTCAAATTAAGATTAATTAAGATTAGTTAATTAATTAATTAAGATTAAGCATTGAGATGATTATGATTGAGGCTGTCAGATTAAGATCTGACGGCCAATTCCCAGGAGTTCAAAGCCAAGTGCTTGATAAATCCACAGAATCATGAAGCTGGAGGAGACAGGAAGGAAATTCAATTTAACTCCTGCATTTTATGGAAGAGAGCTAGATGATTTCTACTATGTCTTCCAAATTCTTCAATGACTGTATAGAAAGAGAATATTTTTCCCCCCATTCACACATCCACACATCCCCCCCCACTTTCAATTCACCTAATAGCCTAAAAAGGGAACACAGTGTCAAGGATGCCATGAGATCCTAGCCAATATTCTTAGCTCATATTGGAAGGGAAAAAAACTTTATGGTCTGCCAACACTAGCTGGGAGAGGTGAATTCTATTTGAAATCTTGGCATCACCCATAGTTCAGAGACAATAAAAATGGGTCTGCATAAAAGAGTTCAAAACTATCATCAACTAAAGTCGTCGACTCACTTTAGCAGGCTGTGGAAAGAAATTTTTTTACATTGTCATTTGACTCAGATGCTTCACTGACCAGACACAGGTTTTAAAGGACTGTTGCTTAGTTGAGACAGAGTTCATTTTCAATGGATATTTTAGGAGTTTCAATAAAGTGACCATCTGGGTACTTCTCAGTGTGCTCAAATGCCAGGCTGAGGAAGGCCAAGCGACCCACCCCAGGTAAGACAGGAGGAAGCGGTCTGTCAGAGGCTGTTTTTCTTGGATGAAATGGAATTTTTTTCATAGGAACTGTGCTCCACCATAGGAAACAAGAATGAAGCAGCCTAGAATTAAAAGTTTGGAAATATCTTTCTCTCTTAAGGAGAAAGTCGGCTTTGAAGAGCTCAGCCTCATCTAAGAGTCACCTGTTTCCTAGAACTCTAAGTCCTCATGGCTGGAGTTTCAAATGTTCTCTTATTATATTTAGATAGTCACTGACCTAACGAGACCTCAGAAGAATAAACATTTACAGTGTAGAGGTGAAATAGATACACTATACAGGATAGAAACACTCATACTCCAACCATGATATCATCTCCCCAGACAATAACTTGGATCCACTGGCATATCAGATTTCAGGCTCAGGGGAAAAAAGAAAAACAAAACAGAACAAAACTAGTATAGCCACAGTTCCTTTGGAATTTAACTAAAATAAAATACTAGCTATCTACAAAATGGAGGACCCCTCCACCCCCAACTCTTCATCTGCACTATTCCAGCCCTTAGGCCCATGATTGGTCAACAATTTATTTGGCTTTGTATGCTAACTCTCTTTTCAACCACCAGGTTCCAGATGATAGCATGATGCTAACCAGACTTCCCTGGACAGACAACCCCACCAATGTGTCCTGGAGCTCCACTTCCCCAGAGCCCTGCCCCACTAGGGAAAGAGAGAGGCAGGTTGGGAGTATGAATTGACTTGTCAATGCCCATGTTCAGCAGGGAAGCAATTACAGAAGCCAGACCTTCCACCGTCTGCATCCCACAATGACCTTGTGTCCATAATCCCAGAGGGTTAAAGAATAGGAAAGCTATCAGGGGAAGGGAAGGGATACAGAGTTCTGTTGGTGGGAATTGAATGAAATTGTATCTCTCTTATCCTATGGTTTTGTCAATGTTTCATTTTTATAAATAAAAGTTTTGGAAAAGTAACATTCCTACTATTATATATTCACATTACGATTGGACATCCAATACATTTCTACACGATTTGTTATTATTACATGTACATCCTTACATAGTGATAGCCACTGGAAGAATTTTATTAATAAATCAGATTACTCCTTCATCCAAATTAAAGCATGATTTTGTCTTTTGGGTTTCATACTCTATTAAGGAGGGAGGAGGGACCCTTTTCTTTTTTGGTTATTAGTAGTGGAACTGGTGTTCTTTCAGGTAGAAAAGTCAAGAGTTGCACGCATCTCTGAATTCAAACAGTCTTTGGTTTGTACGTGAGTATCGTGTGATCTGCACTGGGATGTAAAGCAGGAGACTTACCACACAGAACCAAATCTGGTGCATTTGCTAGCTGTGTAAGCACTGGGGCTTGGGTGACATATGGTGGGGAGAACCTTGCAGACAGGAATTGTGTAGTGCTCGCTCACTGTGCACAGTCCTCATTTCCTTTGCTATGCACTTGGAAACCTTGTGCTTACTGCTCTGCCTTCTGCTTTTTCCCTGTCAGGCATTATGGTTTGCTCTCTGCTGTTTTCTTCTTATTTCAAGCATGGGATGCATAGCTCCCTTTCTCAGCCGGCGTTGGTCTGCTTCTAAATTCTGCTTCTAAGACCCCTTCTGTTTCATTGGTTTAATCCCCCCTGCTTAACACTGTATTCTATTTACATAACCACTGTGAACTAAGCACCACCCTGCCTCCAGGGCATTGGTTTAATCCTCATTGTTTTGCACGCTTTTTCCTTCTCCCCACCCCCTATCCTATGTACATCCTCTTCGGACCTGACACTTCTGCCTCAGGATATATAAGGACAGGATTGTGGTTAGAGATAGCTTAGACTGTGCAGTGTTCCACATGAATAAAGACTGAACTGCGTACCACTCAGCCATGAGTTCCTGGTCGTCTCTCTCTCCCGCCCGCGAAGCTAGCCTGGCAAGCTGGCAATTTGTAGAGTTTAAGGATACATTGAGCTAACAAAGGGGTAGAATCTGACATGCAGGTGGATCCAAGTTATTGTCTAGGGAGATGATGTCATGGTTGGCAGAAGGACCAGAAAGCTGGATCAGGGAAGAGAGTAAACTTCCAAATATGGGAAAGTTGTATAAATATTGTTGACTATAAACCCCATCAATTTGATGTGATCTGGGGCCCATATTCAGCTTAGGAGCCTATGTGACCTCTGCATCCCTGTAGATCTGAGCTCACAATTCTGTGGTCATGAGTAGGAAGGTTCCAAGCTGCCCCAATTTCAGGATACACCTTCCTCAGGTATAGCATAGAGTATGTTGTCCATCCTCCCTTTGGAAGACGGAACATTCTCTACCATTGTTGATCAAAGTTGAGGGCAAGGTCCTATGGGGGCCCATAAAGGAGTCTATTGTGTTGTTACTGATAGAAGTGACCAGTAACAATGGAGAGAGGGATTTATTCGAGGTCTAGGCCCATCATGTCTGTTTGGGAATCTCAGGACTGATGGGGTGGCCTGATAGTGACTAAAGAGTCATTGTTAAAGTATGCCAGTCTCTTGCCATTATTCAGCTTTTGCAGTCCTTGCTTTGATGAGGTTAGCTTTGGAGTGAGTGAGAGAACTGTAATAGGAAGTAGGTGAGGAGAATATCTAAGTCTAAGTAGACACTATTTCATTATGAACTTGATACTGACTCACTACAGACTATTGTGTATTTTTATTTTCAGGTATATAGTTAGACCTAATTTATTGATACATGTGCACATATGCTCTATCTTATGGGACCTAGTCTATATGTATATGTTTTGGGACTTTGTTAGGAAGTGAAACTCCTGGACTAGAATTAGAGAATACTATGAAAAGAAAGGTCTCACCCGAGTAATGAGGGTGAAGGGTTGACATTCCATGCCTGACGTCTCTGGACACAAAAGCAGACATTTTTGTCAAAGAGCTGTTACATAGAACTAGAATGTCACAAACTACCTCCCTCACCACTTCCTGCCAGAAGGGGGGAAAAATGACTTAAGATGACCTCAAAGTAATGTGGTATATAGGAGCCAAAGAATTTGAAACAAGTATTGCTAAGTCGCTTGAGAGAGAACCAGGAATGAATCTGGTTCTGACTGAGCAGAAATTTAATTCTGGCATTCACTCAGCTCAGAAATAAGGTCAGCTGTTTAGAATTGTGTCCCATGAAAGCCCAAGTGTCACAGGTGCTTATCTTCAAACTTCTCCCGACTCCTGGGAATCAATGTTCATTTTCAGAGTGCTTTCCCTGAGAGCACTTGTGTAAGTACTGATTAGTGTTGTTCCCAGCTAGTTTTTCAGATTCAAAGGGCTTCCTCCAGCACACCACTCCAGCAGGCCTTCTCAGGTCAGTTCAACACCTCATTTCCTTTCCCTACAGCAACAACTCTTTACTTGTTTAGTCTCTCTAGGGCCAGAGAAACCAGCATTCCTATTGTTCTCATGGAGATAACCTATTATGAAGTTTTATACTCGGTGTTCTGAATCCTGACATTTGAGACAGGCTCACCTTTATTTATTGATTTATTTTTTCATTTCTTTATTGGGAGATTAGTGTTTTACATTTGACAGTAAGTACTATAGTTTGTACATGTATAATATTTCTCAGTTTTCCACATAACAATACAACCCCCACTCTGTCATTTTTTTTGGACCGAGACAGGCTCAGATCCCTAGAGTAGAATCTAGTCATCAACAAAGTAACAATTCCATCACCTTGCAGAGAGCTCCAAAGTAAATGCTCTGTATTGACCCAGGACATAAATAATAGATCGTTAGGTCATCAGCCAGTGTCTGTTGTGCACCCGAGTGTTAGGTAGGCCACAGGATGGTAGAAGAAAAGGGCTGAAAATTCTCAAAGGCTTTTCCTAATGGTTGGATTGGATCAGATTCCATCTGGTTGCAGTAGAGCCAGGAGGGTTCCCAGCATCTGTCCGGCTCACATCCCAAAGGAGACAAATGGACCCTACTTACTCTTCCACCGGGAGATAGTGAAAAATTCTTGGGGGGGGGGGGTTTGACAGGGTCATAACGGGTGGAGGAGAAGGGAGATGTGGTGGCCTCTCTACAATGGGAGTTCTTGTGTGGGCGGTTGGAAAGTAACTCTGCTGGGAAGCAACATTCTAACAGCATTCAGTCTCCTCTCCAGTAAGTTTTCACTAAGGAGTTGGATGCGATTTCTCCCTGCTGAGAGCTACGTACTCCCACATCTATAAGCCGGATAGTACAAAGGTTCTCTCTGCACCTTGGATCCCCTTGGAATAGTTGACTGGCTTAAACTTCCCAGTCTTGTCATCTTCCTGGATTTTAGCAATCTCTGATAGAGGAAGTGGATTGAAACTCAAGACAACTTTTTTGTTTGCAAGCACATCACAACATATGCCCATAAATAGACAGGGTTACAGAGAAGGAAGAGTCTCCTCCTGGATAGTTGCTTCACCATATGACAGGTTGTCTGCCCACTGAAAGTAAAAAGGGGCCTGTTACATTGCTCCCCTTCTTATGTTCCTTCCAGTCTGCACCAACTGATACATTGCATCTACTCATGAGGCCTTAGCTTGATTGACGTAGCTCAGTGTGAAAGTAGAGAGCGCAATGGATGAGGAAAGAGATAGCTGACTTTTAATTTTATTTCCATAGCGTAATTCCTGTATGCTTTTACTTATATGCTCATATTGTAAGTCAAATTCTATTCAGCAAAAGTAGACACTAAAAGATCCAGTATACTTTCCATTTAAAAATATGTGACCATCAATAAGGGCCACATCCTGATTTGTTGTCCTTTTATGTTATTACTAGAAAGACTTGGTGGGGGAGTCTGGCGGTAGCGCAGTGGGTTAAATGCATGTGGTGCAAAGCATAAGAACTGACATAAGGATCCTGGTTCAAGTCCCTGGCTCCCCACTTGCAGGGGAGTCGCATCACAGGTGGTGAAGCAGGTCTGCAGGTGTCTATCTTTCTCTCCCCCTCTCTGTCTTCCCCTCCTCTCTCCATTTCTCTCTGTCCTATCCAACAACAATGACATCAATAACAACAACAATAAACAACAAGGGCAACAAAAGGGAATACATAAGTAAATAAATATTTTTAAAAGACACACACACACAAAGAACAAAGATTTGGTGGAACACTGGTACATTGTTTTTCCTGACCACATTGGTAAGAGTAGGGCTGGTTCTTTCTTTAAAAAAAAAAAAGGATTTTAATTTATTTTTGTGTCATCCTAGAGAGTGACCCCAGAGTCCCAAGCTTGTGTGAAATTGCATAGTATCTTCACTGTCTCAATTTTTACTTGTTAAAAAAATCTTGAAAGATTTTCTTACTGGGGGCGGGGCAGGTGGGGCTGCACCTGGTTAAGTGCACATTACGACAAGTGCAGGGGTCCGAGTGTGAGTCCCAGGTCGTCCCCCCCCCCCCCCGCAGGGGGAAGAGCTTTTGGAGTGGTGAAGTGTTGTTTTCGATGGGTTATGTTGTTTTCGCCGGGCTGGCTTCACGTGCGGGTAACAGATGACCAGGGACTCATGGTTGAGCTGTAGGCAGTGTCTCTTTATTCATGCAGGACGCAGCACAATCTAAGACGAGCTAAGCTAAACTCAAGGTACAATACTCTAAAACTCACAATGCTGTCTTTATATGTACTTGCCAAGTAGGTGGAAACAGGATGTGACATAGAGAGGGTGGAGAGAAAAGTGACTGGTGACAATCAGAGTGTGACAAGGAGAGGGGGTGGAGCAAAAACTTATCATGAAACAGTGGGGATTGAACCAATGCCCTGGAGGGAGGGTAGGACTGTTAACAGTGGTTATGTAAATAGAATAGTGTTAAGCAGGGGGATTTAAACCAAATGAAACAGAAGGGGTCTCATGCATACCAACAATACAGTGAAGCAGGGCTGCAGGTGTCTCTATGACTCTCTTCCTCTCTATGTGCTCTTTCCCTCTGGATTTCTGACTGTCTCAGTCCAATAAATAAAGATAATAATTAAAAATTAAAAGAAAATCTTTTTATTAGTGGAGAATGAGAGAGAAGAGCAAGAGACAGAGAGATGAGAGACAGCTCAGGATCGTTCCACTATGCACGAAGCTCCCCTGGTGTGGTCCAGGCAGTCCGCTGAAGTGCCGGGGCTGAAAGCTAGAACCTCTTGTTCTATTTATTTATTTATTTATTCCCTTTTGTTGCCTTGTTTTATTGTTGTAGTTATTATTGTTGTTATTGATGTCTTTGTTGGGTAGGACAGAGAGAAATGGAGAGAGGAGGGGAAGACAGAGAGGGAGAGAGAAAGATAGACACCTGCAGACCTGCTTCACCTCCTGTAAAGTGACTCCCCTGCAGGAGGGGAGCCGGGGGCTCGAACCTGGATCCTTAATGCTGGTCCTTGCGCTTTGCGCCACCTGTGCTTAACCTGCTGCACTACCGCCCGACTCCCCCCCTCCCTTTTTTAAATAGTTATTTTGGTTGTTGTTGTTATTTCTGTCTTTGTTGTAGGGTAAAACAGAGAGAAATGTAGAGAGGAGGGGAAGACAGAGAGGGGGAGAGAAAGATAGACACCTGCAGACTTGTTTCACCGCTCGTGAAGCGACCCCCCCTGCAGGTGGGGAGCGGGGGATTGAACTGGGATCTTTACTCTGGTCCTTGCACTTCGTGCATGTGCGCTTAACCCACTGTGTTACCACCCGACCCCCCTTTACTTACCTTTTATGTAGAACTTCTACCTATTGGGTAGAATAAATGTGTACCTCATTGAGTGCCCATGGTACAATAGACTCAGGTTCAAGACTCCCATCCCCACCTGCAGGGGGAAAGCTTCACAGGTGGTGAAGCAGGGCTGCAGGTATCTCTCTTCCTTGAAATCTTGCTCATCC